>NW_003852397.1:18781557-18802078 GCF_000181295.1 Otolemur garnettii | reverse complement strand
CGCGGCCCCTCCCCTTGCCCAGATGCGTTAATCCGCCTCCTTCGACAAATCCTTCACCCTGCGCCCCGCCGCCCTCCCCGGGGGCCAACTTCTCCGGGGTCGGCTGCGGCTGCTGCCCGGGCGGCTGCTGGCAGCAGTGTCCTGGAGGGGAGGAGCGGCGCGGGCGGCGCGGCTGCGACTGTGGTGGCGGTGGGGACCGCGGGGCCTCGGAGCGAGGAGTCCTGGCGGCATGTCCTTGGCTCGCTGGGTTGGTGTGGGACCCGCTCCCGCGGCCGACCCCGGAGCGTTATGCGGGAGTGAACTGCGTGTGTGTGTGTGCGCGCGCGCTGGGGAGAAAGGACGAAGAGGAGGGTTAAGGAAGGGGGTGGGGTGGTAAAATAGGGGTGCAGCCGAGGCATCCCCTCTGACCCGAAAGCCCGAGTGGGGAGAGGCCGGAGGAGGCGAGGAAAAAGGGTGCGGGGTCCCCACTCTCTGCTGGCCACCAGGCACCGGCTCCGAGGTTCTACAGGGCCGGAACGCGGAGAACTACGGAGCCGACCCCGCTTTGGGGAGGATGGAGTGGCTGCTGGAGTTGGGAATTTGGGGAACCGAAGGGCATGGGGATGCAATGAGTTGCTGTTGCTGCTTCAGAATGTTTGTTTTCACTCCGAATATTAAAGGATCACAGGTTATTTTAACACTTAATTACTTCAGCCCCACGGCCCGTCCCGGTTGGGTGTGGATTCTTGGTGGTGCTTCAGCTCTGGCTCCGGAACGCCGGCCTCAAGCCGCTGGTACCTGCAGGGAGACCTGCTTCGGAGCCCGCTGCTGCCACCTGCAGGCAGAAAATTGACGGGCGAGACATGCTGGCCCGGGTGGCCGCCGCGGGGGCCCTGGATATTCGGGATCCAAGGTCCAGTTTTTTTTTTTCTGTAAGTCGGGCCAGCTACTGAAAGCGTTCATAACTTTGCCAAGAAGCGAAGTTCCGTAAAGATCCACTGAGGGACAGTGGGATGAAGTTCCGTGGTCGATCAGAGAACACTGTAGATAAATTGCAAGCATCTCCCCAGCACCCCTTGAGACTGAAGAAACCACATCAAGCAAAGAGCTTTCTATAGCCAAGGGAATTTGGCCCCATTGAGAAAATGGCATTTGTGTAGAAGAATAACGTTATGCTGGGAAACACAAATAAGGATCCCAGATGATTGTTTTCTTTGAATAAATATTACAAAGTATCAGAATGACTAAATAGAAAGAAATTGAATAGAGCATAGGGATTCTTCTCCGTAAGCCTGGGACTGAATTTTCAGAAATGATTTGTCAATCCTAGAGAGTCAAAAAATGATTTGTTAAACTTATGAAACTCAGGTATTTTATTACTATAATGAGAATCTTTACTTTAATCGTCCCATTTGTAAAAGGACTTCTCTTCTGAAAAGTGCTTTTTGATGTCTAATGAAATTCCAGGAGCCACCTATGTATTCTTACCCACTGTAAGGGCTGCAATGAAATAGCTACTCCACAACCTTTAGTGAAATTGAAGGCAGGGTTTTTTAGTAGCAAATGTTTCTCTTAGTTGTTATTCTCTGTACACACCTGAGCTGTCCAGTAGCTACTAGACTTGCAGGTCCTTTGCATCGCTCCCCCCCCCCCAAAAAAGGTTGTTTAATTCTGAATGTTGAAGAGGCCATGGCCATTTTGTCAAAAGCATTCTTTTACCTCTTTCACCTTGTTAGAGCAACAACATATTTATGTGGATCCACACATAATCCTAAAATGGTTTCCCTGCAACCAGCAACAGCCTCAGTATTGAGGCTGTAGAGAAAGAAAGCATAACGTTACCTGTAAGCTGAGTTGGTTAATGTCCCATCCACGATCCCCCCCCACCCCGTACCCACTTTCTTTTGTAAGCAGTGGAGTTGTTTTCTGGCCACAGGAGAAGCTTGGCTGCACCACAAGAGCTATGGTCACTTCGTAATGACTGGGAGTTGGTGGATAAATACCCAAACTGCTGCTTCTTCAGCCTAACCTATGCCATTAACGTCGCTACCAGGACTGAGCCCCAGCTGCTCATGGTGGTTAACTTGGTGACTCGTGCACTCTGAACTGTGTTCCTTCCCTCTGTGCCTCCTTTTCCTCCTCTTTTACCAGCACTTCCTGGGATCACCTCTGAAATAAGCCACTGTACTCAAATCCTTTGTCAGGCCCTGCCTTCTGAGAAACCCAATCTAAGGCTTTTATTCCTGGTCTGACATCATTGGCATGGTATTCTCAGAAAAGTGAACCACAGACTTTTAATGTTGGGCATTTACTGTGTGCCTTATGTGCTAAACCCACATCATCTCATTCTTTACAGGAAATCTGTGATTTGGTACAATGTTCATTTTAAAGATACAGAAACAAATCAAGTATTTTGATCACAGGTGCACATGTTCTTGTTGGCAGAATTAGAGTTTGAAGGCACATCTGTGGGACACCAAAATTCACTTTTCCAATGACCACGCTGTACTCCCTTATTGCTATTTTACTATGCTGCTCCATCATTCCTTTGAAATTCTGAACAAACAGGATGACAAAAGTATTTAGAAGAATGATCACACATTTTTGTTTTCTCTGAACTAAATTCATGTGACGTCCTTTAGATACAATATAGGCAATGTCTGGCTTGTGAAAAGGTGCCCTGGTTAGGGATGCAATTCCATTCCTTAAGGTGGCCATGGACTGGCTGTTCCATTTTCTATTATTCCTGGAACTGAGTGCATTACTGGAAGAGACTAAAGAGAGAATCCCAGTTGTTGCATTAAAGTGCATGAAGGAGAGAGATTTTCCAATTGGAAAGTTAATTGTATTCTCATTTAGAAGTAAGGTCATAAAGCATTTATGGTTATA
The DNA here is from genome assembly GCF_000181295.1 of Otolemur garnettii. NCBI lineage: Eukaryota > Metazoa > Chordata > Mammalia > Primates > Galagidae > Otolemur > Otolemur garnettii. The sequence continues at coordinate 18,799,210 of NW_003852397.1, read as the reverse complement.
AGGAGCTAAGGGCTTTTGTTGACTAGTCTGATGACATGAGTATTGTGAATTACCTTGTTTCTGTGGGGAAAAATGTGCTTCATACTCCACACCTCCATCTGGCTCACCTTGGCTTGCCGCTTTAAAGTAGTTTTCAAGGTGGTTTCACACCTATTAACTCATTTATCTCCCAGAACAACTCATGGAATGCAGTAAGTACACAGCCACTAAGCTAGTCACAGACTGCAACAGTCACTTCTGCTAAAACAAAACTCAAACCTGGCTTTACAACACCACTGCACAAGTTTATTGAGTTTTATTCAGTCCCCATTCACTATAGTTAGAAAATATCGTGGCAACAATTATCTTTAGAATCCCAAGACCAAGCGATTTAGTTTAGTGGATATTTTCTTTTTTGGGGAACCATAATGATTAGGAAAATAAAAATATTTTTTAAATATTGATAGCAAATAAAAGGAAAAAAAATCATAACATTTTTTCATCCAGAGATAAACAATATTTTTATAAAAATAAGATTGTATCATACATAACATATTTTAACCTGTGTTGTTTTTTTTTTTTTTTTTTTTTTTTTCACTTAACAAGAGATCAAAAACATCTCCAGGTTAATAAGTATTACGCCTAGGGACTCTACAGCCAGACAGTTTAATTTCATAATCCAAACTGCCATTCACAAACTAGGTAATCTTAGGCAAATCACTGACCTTTCTGTGCTCTAGTCCTGTTATCTATAAAACTAGAGGAGTAATACTGTACACATAGGGTTGTTGGGAAGATTTAGTACATGTCAACATATGAAAAAGTTATTAGAACCATGCCTAATTTTAGAACTCCAAGTGTGTTAAAAGACTTTGCAGAAGTAGTTAAGTTAAGAACCTTGGGATGAACAGAATGTCTTGAGTTACCTAGAAGAGCCTAATTCTAACAACATGAGGTTTAAAAAGCAGAAACTGTTCCATGCTGGAAGGAGAATTGACTTGTAGATGTAGGAAGGGAACCAACCCTGAGTCAAACAGTGTAGATGTCCTCTAGAAGCTAGAGAAACTGACGGTACCTTTAACCTCCAAGAGGACACATTTATGCCAACACCTTAATCTTAGCACAATAAGATCCACGTCAGACTTCAACATACGGAACTGTTAGATAATATGCGTTATTTTAAGCTACTAAATTTGTGGTGATTTCATGTAACATCAATAGAAAGCCAATGGAGTTTTCTTCCAATGTTTCAATACTGTAAATTCTATAATAAATAAGTTTATAAGTATGTTTTTGCCTGTGTTATGATAATTTACTTATGATAACATTTTAGAAGTGGATTTGGAAGTCAAGGAAAAGGAGCAAAATTATGAGGATTTTGGTAAATAATATGAAATTTCCTCTATGGGGGTTTTATCCATTTATACCCACTGTATAGGTAATGTACTTAGGTATAGGTGATGTATATTACCAGTGGTATATTACCATTCACCAATGGTAAATGTTTTATCCATTTATACCCACTGTATAGGTATACACTTAGGTATAGTTGATGTGTAGGTAATGTACCCACCATAGGTAATGTGCTTGCTATCTTTCCTATGCTTTCACTGGTAGTACATATTATCACTAATGTTTCTCCCTTTTAATTTTCATTTCTTTTATATAATGATTATTAAATGTGCTGCAATGAACTCTGGCCTGTAAATACTATGTATTACATTGACTTTATCTTCATGTGATGACTTCTTTTGAAAGTTCCATTCCTTAGTAAAATTATTCAGTGACACATTCTACTGCTCAGAACCTTAGCAATCAAAATCTACTTATCCATTTGACCAAAATGCCGGCCTTCGCAGAAAACATTAAAAAGCTATTTAGCCAAGATGACAGACTATTCCATGAAAAGGACCAGCTTTGTAGTTATGATCAATGACTGACTAGTCATATTTCTGTATTAAATACTAGAGTTATATCCTTCTAAATTAAATACTTTTAACATAATCAAGTAGAGTGCCATGAGTGTACTGAGATCAGTACCTATTTGCTAACGTTCATTTTCATCCTTTAACTTAAATATTTTTAATACAAATTTCAATCATATTTAATATGGAACATTCTAGTCATGTTAACACAATTATTCCACAAATGTAAGAAGCTTAGTTATAACGTTATTTTAGTAAATTATCTCAAAAAGCATGTCTTTAAGCATCAATCAGAAATTAGAAAAACCATGTTTCAGTCTCTATATTTTTTTCTAATTTGTGATAGTTTTTCACAGGAAAAATTGAGAAATAAGTGTAAGGTTCAGCTTAGTGTTTCAATATTGTTTCTGTATAGCAACCCACTCTACACTGTGACATTAAATGATGATTTTATTACAATCACAGATTCTGTGGTTAAGGAGTTTGAAAAGGGTGTCTATGGGACTTCAGCTGGAAAGACTTGAAGCCTGGAGGTGGCTCTTTGGGCAGAAATCCAGATCAGGTAAAGACTCATTCACTCGCATTTTAACCACGAACTGGAAAGCCTTGACGACCAGACTGGTGAACTGAGCACCTACTGGTGGCCTTTCCTTACAGTTTGGCTTCCTCAAAGGAGGCAGATGTTTTACATGGCTGCTGAGGCCTCCAAGCATAAAGTTCCAGAAAACAAGGTGGAGGTTTCATCAGCCTTCAAAGTAGCACGGCATCACTTCCACCATTTTGTATCGGTTCTAAGGAAGTCCTAAGTCCGCCATGTTTGAAGGGGCGAAACCTAAAATTTTCACCTACCGATAGGAAGAATATCAAGAAAGTGAACAACTATGCTTTAACACCTCCATTTTAATCAGTGAATTACAGATGAAAGGAATTTATGGTTTTAAAAATGAAAATAAGTACACATTAAAAATTTAAGCATTAACGTTAAAATAGATTGCATTAAAATAAAAAAGTTACCTTTATGCTAATATTTTGGAGAAACTAGTTAGTTAAACATAAAAGAACTTGTTGCTCTGAATTACCCAGAATAAAAATTAATAAGAAAATTAATAATCTGATTTTGGATTTTACATGCTATGGACCAGGTAAATAAAGAGAACATACTACATCCAATCAAATAATTTCACACACTTAACAGCAAGTTAAAAGTTTGGATTTGTTTCCTACAATGATGAGATGAGAAATGGTGTATTTAAGCCATTCAATATAATAAAACTAAACAAATGATTAGTTTGTAGTGAGGCAATAGTATTATGTACTCTACATTTTTTTCTGTGTAATTAAGATTTATTATACAGCCTGAAAGTAACTTTTTAGATAATGTAGCTACTGTAAAATTTCTTTATCTGTTATGCTTTTCCCAGCTTATCCTTCTACAGCCCTCATAAACACCAATTTAATAGAATATTAGAAACTGACAAAGAGAAATGTTAGGAAGTTAGATGTAGCATACTTACTTACAACAGGATTAATTCAAATCTTTACCCAGTGCCACGTTTGAGCTTCTGAAGGAGAGAAAAATAAATCTCCAAACACAGTTGTGTCTTTTTTATAGTTACGATGTTCAATCATACAAATACAGTATTCTAATCAAAATGTTTTTTCTTTTTGAAGTAAAGGAGTACATTCTTTACTGGGATACCAAACTTACCTTGTCCTTTTTAAATCTGGAGGTGAACAAGGGAGGATGAGGTTCAGGGTCACCTTCTGTTGCTGGGAGTGGGAGTCAGCACCCTGACTTCTTTCATGCATCTGTTCATCACCTGTCCTGGGACTGACCAGTAAAGACATCATGATTCTTTGATGTATCCGGGTGGCTTTTCCCTAGCGACTGTGGTAAATATGGGTGATTCTTTGATGTCTCCTGGCAATGGTCTTGAGGACAGAGATACAGCCAATGGTCCTGCCTTCTAAAGTACTTTTGGCTTTATATGTGCTTTTTATAGTACATAGCACTAACTTCCTGTCACAATAAAATTCTCAGTAGTCGTAACAACTGACGTTCAGCCCAGTAACCACCTCTTTGCACATTACAACCTTAGAACTGTGAGTCTCACCAGCATTGTTGACCGGACTGCAACTCCCTCCATGGGGCCAAAGGACGTTTCCAGATTCTATCCACACATGACTTAGGAGACCAGAGGGCACAGGAAATTGTTCCCATGCTTTTACTCTGTCAACTACATCACCTTGTCAATTTATTCTGAGGCCACTGGGAATACAGGGGTAAAGCATGCGGCAAAAAAAGTACTCTCCTTTAAACTTTGCATTCAGTCTCTATCCAGCATGCAAGGGAGAGAAGAAACCATTAAACACCTTCTCGTTTGTCTACTACTTCTATTTCAGCCCCTCATTCACTTTCCACCAGCGACTGAAAGTGATGAATTTCCCTCCCTGTCCTTGCCTGGTCAGGATCCTCCTCTGAAGGATACACTCATTCCTCCCAGAGAAGACAATAATAGCTGGTGGAGTGAAGGGGGAGAGGAGCCAGGGAAGGGGAACAGAAATGTTATACCCGTTAACAGCTGCAAGTTAAACAAAACACAGGTGGCACCTTTAGGGGCTAACATTTGGAAAATAGCTGGGGAGGGGAGAGGTTCTACAACTACCATAATAAAAAAGAATATTAAGAGCTGTAAATCAGTTAAGGTGAGGGCTGAAGGCTATGGCAATCCCCAGGAGGTTTTATGGCCACCTCAGTAATAAGCCAAAATATGTAAGCTGGCTCAAGTCTTACAGCTAGGAAAAAAAAAAAAATCACAGACCTGAACTCAGCAAGGTCAGTTTAGCTGCAACACAGGAGCCTGGCAGAGAACAGAGGGCATGCTGTTGAAATGGCAGAGCTGAATGTCAGTCTGAAGAGTTTAGACTTTTATTTCATAAGCACTAAGCAACTGCTTCTAGTTCTTGAATAGAGTGGTGACAAGAGCCATGCTTAGAAAGATTCATCTAGCTACTGTGCATGAATGCGTTGAAAAGAAGGGACTTGAGGTACAGAAAGCAACCAAAACTAGAGCCAGAATGCCTTGCTCTCTACTGTACACTAAGTCCAAGCTATAGGGTGGCGTATTTTTAATCTAAAGTATCAGATAAATCTATTTTTTCTATCATTGCTATCCTTTGCCTTTGTAATGTATATAATGGATTTGTTCTTCTACAGATCCTTTGGCAAATATTTTAATATTGAATTCGAAGAATAAAAGCTGATGTTTCCTATCAGTTGTTATAGTGAGCAAGTGTAACCCCATGCTTAGGTCCAAATATATCAGGGGACTCGTGTTTAAATAACACACAGTACACAATTTTTGTTTCACAATAACCTTTATTATGCCTTAAGCTTAAATACATTATAATATGTGGATATCTTTGACATGTATGTTATTTGATTTTTTAACACATTCCCTTTAAAATATGTCCACTTGGATGGAAAGATAGGAAATACATGTCTATTCAAATGGCAGTATATAATTAAATGATCAATATTGAGCTAAAGAGTGCCATTCTCACAGTGCTCTAGAGAATTTATAATGTAGCAAAAAGGAAAAAGAGCCAGGGAAATTTTTGTATAATTAATTTAAGACATCATAAGATTACTTCAAGTGTACAGTTTTTAGAGCTGTTTGCCTTCGTTCCAGCAGGGCTATAGTCATACCAAATGATTGAAGCTATTTCCTGGTTCCTATGAAGATGGAATGCCAAATGCCTTTTTTGTTTTCCTTTTCCTACAGGATTTCATGATTTGATTGCCCAAGTGATATTTATATTGTCACAAACTTCGTGAACTGTCTTGCGTTAATTACAGTTTTCACATTTTTCATGGTGACAAAATTGTCATATTCTTATGATCGTAGTCTTTTTAACTAAAAAAGGTGATTTCTGTGAAGAGGTCTTAAAAGTGAATATTTCACCTGAAAATTTTTATTTTAACCAAGTAAAAATGACTTTTTGGAGAGAGTTTTCTTTTCTTCTTTGCTAGAGGAGGAAGTACCATAAGCTGTAACATAGCTTGAGTGTTTGGACGCAATAAAGACATATATTATGTTGGCCGGGAACAATCCTGTAATCCTAGCATTCTGGGAGGCTGAGGCGGGAGGATTCTGGAGCCCAGGAGTTTTAGGTTCTTGTGAGCTAGGCTGATGCCATGGCACTCAAGCATAGGCAACAGAGTGAGATTCTGTCTTTAAAAAAAAAAAAAAGTACTATGTTACAAATAAAAGCTTAAGAAAACAGAGTGGTACTCATGGTCAGGAAAAACTGGGTAATCAGCATGATTAACATTAACTTTCTCAACAAGTTGCAAGGTATTTTCAAGACTATCTTCACAAAAAAATTCATTATTTAAGACATTTCATATATAGTTACCTTAAAATTCAAATACCAAAAACACACATTTTGACATACATTTTACTGAAATAAATATCTTTAATAATTATGAACATTGGAATCTTATTTTCCCTGCTCAGACAGAAACTTGTCTTTGCTGCTGAATGTCTTACTGTAGAGGCAAACAGAAAATAGCATCGACCACACACAAAACACACACGAACATCCCAGAAGGACTTAGAATCACCAAAGCTACAGTGTCTTTTGGTTAGAGATTTTACCATTTTGACTCCACCTCTTGGGATGTTTTTCCTGAGCAAATTGGTAGCTAACACTTCTCTTACCTAAAGCCCATGTCAATCCACTGAACTTTAGTCAGGGTGATCATCCCCAGGGCCGGGATCACCCAGAACTAGATCCATTGCAGACTGAAACAAGTATTCATAGAAATTTTATTCATAGAATTTTTTCATGATCTAGTGACAATCTCCTAATTTGGTAGAGTGGCCAGTTGCTCAGTGGAGTCCAGCAGAAGTTTAGAGTCTCTAATCTAGTACTTATTTGCCCACTGCTGGCAGATGGACCTCCTTTCCCACTTCACATTGAATATTAGAACATGGAAAGGGTTAGTATCACGCATGCCCGGAATGAGATAATTCACCAGCCTGCAATCATTCAGGGCAGCAAGGGTGGCAAGTTCAAAGAGGATTATTCAAAATCTCCTTATTCCTGATCAACCTAATGGGAATCACAAAAGTCATGAATGAGATTCACACTGGGAGTTGAACATAGGGCCAGAGGAGAAAGGGATATGATGGCATGAGAACATGTATGTAGTAAAAAAAATATGACAAAGAAATTACAGTTGAGGTATTGATGAAGGAGTGTGGAGCACTGGTCATTCTTTGAAATTAGGAGATTGTCACTGGGTCATGAAAATAATTCTAGAGAACACGCACTTGTTGAAGAGCACAATGAATCTAGGTTTTGGTGTTCTGGGTTCTAGGGATGATCACACTGTTTAAAAGTCAAGTGGATCCATGTGGCCCCTTAGTTGAGATAATGGTCAGAGCAGGATCAGCATGATGCTACCCAACCTTCCCCAGGGATGGAAGCGAGATGATGGGCCACGGCCTCTTCTCAGCTAACTCCCTGTCTACTCCCTAGAACTTACGTTGAGTTGATTTTTTTAATAATTATCTACTATAGGCTGGGCCATCTGCTCCAGGGATGGTGGGTTCTAACCCAGCCCAGGCTGCTAAACAACAACAAATATAGACAGGCACTGTGGCAGGCACCTGTAGTCCCTACTAGGGAGGCTGAGGCAAGAGAATCACTTAAGCCCAAGAGTTTGAGGTTTCTGTGAGCTATGATGCCATGGCACTTTACCGACAGTGACATAGTAAGACTTTGTCCCAATTAAAATAATAATAATTATTATTATCGGCAATGATGCTTTAGATAAGTATAAGCTCAATAATAGATGCTAAAGAAACATAAAATTCCAAAAACATTATAGAGCCACTTTGTTTTCCACTTAAAAAAAGCCGTACTTCAGTGTAACTAACTTCACACTGAGCACAAAACATTTCTGCATGTTTAATATATTCTGTTATGTTTAGAGGACAGAAAATTGAAGCTAAGACCTTTTAGTAATAACCATTTCAACGTTTGTTTATCGCACTAGGGAAGTAATGCAGAGTTCCCAAATTTAGTCATAAAAAGCAATTGTTCTTCCAAAAAAAAAAAAAAGGGTAATTTCTCCATTTCATCTTCTATATAAGTGCAGAACTAAAATGCTGACTTAAAATAGATTTCAAATGTTAGTCTGACTATGATGATTTCCAAGGATCATAGCTTAGAAAGTTATTTCTAAGGATCTCTGTATTTTTAAAGTTATGGCCATTTCATCTCAGTCTGGAATATTAAATATGGTCTTTTCTCTTGATTTCATGATTAATGATTTTTTTAAGTCAATGTACAAATATTAATAGAAATACATTCTGAAAAAATCACATTGTTAGTCATAGCTAGGGGGTACTTCCTCACCACTCCTGATATTTCTCTCTGTTAGTACAAGTTCCATATTTATAACATTGCTGGCTCTCTCTGCACTCTCATTCATTTCTCTGCAGGGGATAGAAGCTTAATTTGAGTAGTAAATTTAAAAGAAGAGCCCAGGCCCATCCAGTCATTCCTCACTCTCTGTAAGGAGCCAGCATCTCCACATGTACCACATCATAAGTTTTACAAAGTCATCTCCATGAATGGTGAGGCTATGATTATTAGCCATGCTTAATAATCTTATTAATTAAGACTGTCTAATTTGGTGTTAAGACTCTCACTTTCCTGCATATATATTCTCCGTTTACCTTTATTAGTAATAAAGGTGAATGTTGACTTTAAGCTGCATTATTTGTTGTATTATTTTTTAGTTACTATTTTTTTACTAAGCCTACATCTACATTAAGCAATGTTGATTCAATTGCTTATTCCTTAAGCATTGTTTTGGTGTGTAAAGATGTAGATGAGAGCTTGTGTTTTATGCTCCAATCTATTGATGAAATCCTGCATATGAAGATGACCAGCAAGGCCAAGAAACAAAATAGATAACAAAACATAGTGTACTCAGTAAATATTCACAGCATCCACCATGTACCAGGAATTTTCTGGATACTGAGATTATACTAGTAGAAAAGACGAGGTTCCTGCCTTTATGGCACCTATTTCCTACTGGGAAAAAGGAAACAACCAATTAATTAAGTGTGATAAATGCATACATCATGCATACCCACGCTAGCCGCTGGGAGTGATAGAAAACACCTAATACAAGTATTTTACAGAGGACGGGGTAATCCTTATTTAGGTAGGATGGTTAGGGATCGCCTCTCTAAAGAAATAAAAGTTAATCTAAAATAGTGATGGTGATAACCATGACAGTATTCAGGAAGACAGTGAATCAGACAGAGGAAATGGAAAGTTCAAAGGTCCTGAGAGGAAACATACGTATCAAAGCTAAACAGCAGAAAGACAACCAGAGTGACAGGAACAGAATAGAATACCTGGCAGCAAGAGGCAAAAAGCCCAGAGAGGTAGGCAGCGCCTAGATCATGTAAAATGGCCTCTTAGGCCACAGTTTAAAAAATAAATAAATAAAAACATAATAAGTTTTGTTCAAAAAGAAGTAAGAATGCATTGGAATGTTTATTGAGGGGAATGAATGTGATCTGTTGTGAGTTTTTTATACCTCCCTTAGGCTGCTTTGATTTAAAGCATTGCATAGAGAACAGGTAAAGGTAAGGTGACCAGACATCCCGTTTTTAGCCAGACAGTCCCACTTTTTAACAATTTGTCCTGTGACCCATGGGATCTTAAAAAAGTCCCTATTTTGGGAAAGAATGCACAACAAGCTAGGGAGAACAGGAAGGGAATATATGGTTTTCGGCTGCTGAAAAGGTTAATGTAACTCCATTTGGGAATGAGGAGGTTAATATAACTTCATTTGGAAATGAAAAGGCTAATGTAACTCCTTACACCCCTCCTGGGGAAGGTTGTCCAGGTGGAATTGGTATCAGAAGGAGACTGGTTCCCTCCCTTGCTTCTAGGCAAGGACAATTAGCTCAGAAGGACCCAAACTGTCTGGAACAAACAAGTAGCTTCCCCCTCTAAAGGGTCCCTAACCATAAACAGCTCAGTCGATAGCAGTCCTGCAGGACAAAACACCCTATGAAATTGCTCAATGCACTTTAAAAACCTCAGCTCGCTTCACTAGGGGGTCGCCCTTCCTCCAGCCATGCTGAAGGGAAGACTGGCCCAGGCATATTCTTGCAAAATAAAGCACTTTTTGTCTTTCATGTGTGTGGTGGTCTCTCAGTGGCAATTCTGGTCCTAACACAGCCATGTGGCTATTTCGCCAGGATATGAGTTTTATATTATTTTTGTTAATTTTATAATGTTAAACTTTAATAATAACAAATAATTGTTGAGAACTGATTATCAAAAACCGCTTATCAAAGTTTGCATTGTTGATCAGTTGTTAGAATTCTACCACCATTGTTGGGACTTAATGAACAATGGCATTTTTTGGCATTGGAAAGCACGAAAACATTTTGTAACTGTCTCTCAGACAATACACATCATGCTAGTGCTAGTTAAACAAGTGATGTCAACAAATCAGCTATTTAGATAATTTAGGTAAGTCATTTATTTATTTCATGAATTAAGCAGACAGTACTCATATTATTTATATTTTATGGTGGCGGCAAAAAGTCTAGCCAGCCTTGAAAGTGACATGTACGACTTACAAGGTATCATTATTAAAAATATATATTGATAAGGAAAAGGTTAACTCCTGAGCATCTGTAAAAATCACAATAGAGAACAAATGTTTAGAAATATTTCATCATTTTGAAACAAACCATGTTCCACACAATAATGCACTAAAAATTGTGGGATAAGGGCTGTCCTTACCAGGAACTAATGCTGAGACTGAACACGTTTTTTCTACGGTAAATAAAGTGTGGACATCAGAAAAATCACAATTAAGTGTTTAGACTTTGAAAGCCATTTTATGTGTGAAATATCATTTAACAAATTCTTGTGAAAAATTTCGTGACTTTTTAAAAAAACGATAGCAATCTACTAAAAAAAATTCACTCAAACGAGAAATATGCCAAAGAATAAGATAATACTATACACATTTTTTTTTCTTTTTGGCCAGGGTTTTAACCTGCCACCATTGGCATATGGGGCTGGCACCCTATTCCTTTGAGCCACAGGTGCCACCCTATACATAATTTTTTTTAAGTATTATATTTGTAAATTATACTTATGTTGAAATTAAAAATACATATATTATAATACTATTTTTGCATTTTATGAAAATTTTTGTTCCTCCATATAGACCAAATTTTTAATTGAGACCCACACACACTGTCCCCTACCCCCGCCCCCAGTCAATGGTGTCCTGCTTTACCAATGTTAAAATCTAGTCACCTAGGTAAAGGCTTAATTTCAGGGACTCAAGCATGAGATCAGTGACTGTTTAAAGGTATCCTCATAAGGAGTAGGGGTGGTCAGATTTGAGAAAACCAGGGAGCTGGAGCCAACAGTGCTTAGAATGGTGCATGGAATGTGAGCAGGGTTACAATGGTAGAGATTAATTCCCAGATTTTTCTCTTGAGGAACTGGGTAAACAATTCCCAAAACTGGAGAAGGTTTTTGGAGGGTCCACTTGTGCTTTATCTTATACTAATGTTTCTGTTTGTTTCCATTCATTTGTAATGTCTTCCAAATAACCAAGTTTAGACATCAAGTAAAGAACTTTATTAAGTTCTTTATAGGTATGGGTCTCAGCAAAAAAGTTGGTGCTGGAATATTTTATCTTTTGTTCTTTGAGCCATGAGTTAGATAGACAATAGTTGGAAACTAATGAGATTAATGATATAAAACATTGACTATACATGGACACATATTATTTGCCTAGCATTATGCTAAACACTATATAACTCTTATCCAAAATAATCCTTACAACATTATCATATAATACATAGAGAAACTGAGATTTAAAGAGTATAATAATTTTCTCAAACACATACAGATAATAAATGGTAGACTAGCCCTTAAGTTCATATCTGTTTGATTCTAAAATTCATGCTCATTGGGCTAAAATCTAGGGTGCAGGATGTACCACGTACATTGAGGCCCTTAGAACAAGAGACTAAACTTCATTTATTTCCTTAGTTAGCTGCATGACTTGCCAAAGTCACCAAGAGAGGAGAAGTTAATAATTTGGAAAGTCCAGTTTTAAGGGGGAGGGATCCCTCCAAAACAGGGCAGATAATGACCAAGGGCTTCTAACCTACTATTCAAATCTTTCATCAGATTAATTCAGGAGGTAAACTGTGAATCCCAATGTGTCCAGAAACAAAACTAATTATTCCTATTATCTTAGAATAATTATAAATAATGTCCCCCCTTGACTCTCAAAAGGATCTCAATTTTAATAAATTATATGGTCACTCAGTATCTAGAGGTCTTTGATTCAAAAGGCTATAAATAAAGCATAGAGTTAAAATACTCGCAAGTTCTACCCTCTTCCTCTTTTAAAGAGGAGAAACCAAGCCCACTGAGGTGAAAGAGCACAACTCCACATAGAGGTCCTTCTTTATTTCCATCTGTTTAATTCAGCCTGTCCTTCAAAGCTCAATTTTAAATTTATTCATTCATTTTCATTCATTAATTCATTCTGTTTTCTCGTATTAGTGTATGCCACATATGTGATACCAAAAATCATAAGGAAAGAAGAGATCTCTATTGGGATACCATGTTTATTTATTCTACATTCAAAAACAGACACACATATATACTAAAACACACTGGCAAATCCAGACTTATATACCTATATACTCAAACATCCAGGCATCCACACCACTTTCTCTCTCTCTGTCTCTCTCTCTCTTACACACACACAAAAGTGTTAATAATTATCTCTGAAGACTCTAAGTTTTGCTATCTACCAATGTCTTTAATTGTATGTCAACTAGTTTACCAATACTTTCCTAGAATAATAAAAAAAAAAAAAATCAAGACAGACAGATGTTATCTATGATGCCAGAGTCTATGTTGTCTCTATGACACTGATTTGAGGGTTAAATTTATAAGGGATTATTTTTATTACCAAGCAGGAAAAGAATAAGTTGTTTTCAAATCAAAAAAAGATTTATTATATGTTATCATTCATCATACATCCAGTAACATAAGGAATTCGAAATAGTAGTCAATGATGAATGCCATTATAATTTTTAACTTTAAAAAGTGTCAGTCTTCCAAATATTTACAGAAATAGTCAAATGGCCTGATGTATAACTTTAACCTATGTTATATTGGATGAGAATTTAATGCTTAGAACTCATAAATAGAACCAGGCTTGCATTGAATCTTATGGAAGATTAGGAGCTCCACATTTCATCGTTTATAATAACAGGAAGTGGAAAAGTTAGTGACTGAAATGAGCCTTGGAACTAACCAGGCAGAATGAACTCATTAGGTTAAAAACTTTAACAAAATCTGAACTTAGTGTATTTTTCCTCATTAGTCATGCCTGGTGCCATAAAGAGACAATGAAGGAGACATAATCCTTGTTTAATAAGGGCTTGCCATGTATAGCTTTTCAAAATTAATTAGCCTACTCATCATAAAAAGAGAAATGTATATCTGGGCAGGCTCTCTGACACTGACAAGATTCTGAAGAAGCATTAGGCCCATTTGATGTTATTTAACATGACTATCAGTTTTATCTCACATCATATCAGTACTAAAAAGCTGGCTTATATTCCTATTAATGCATTTCTTTTTTTTTTTTCTTTTTATAACCTAACCTTCATGAGAGTCCCGTCTTCTGTGACTCCACTAAATCAAGTTGGTCAATTTGATTATTTTTTTAATTTTAGAAAATAATGGTTGTCAAATAGTCAACAGAAATATTTATGACAAAACATGACCATGTGAGTGAGGCTATCACAATATTTATCCTTTTCTCATTAATGTTTGAAAGACAGTATTTGAAATAAAAGGCACTATTTCCTAGAGGAGATTTAGAGGGCAGCCCCCCCCCCCCAAAGAAGAATTAGAGAAGGACGTTAGAAAATTGGGCCAGGAATATAAAATAGTCACTAAGTCTGGGCAGAAATTCAATAATCATTTCCTATGACTTTCAATATTTAATATATAATAGGATAGCAAATTTTATGTGATTTACCATGTTTATGTCAAAAACATGACATAAAGAAGAGTATTAGGGACTTTTTCTCCTATAAATTTAAAATAGCCATCTATTTATATGTGCATGTGAACTTTATGGACCCCCTGTACATGCTAGAATCCTATTTCATGTTTCCTCTCTTAGTCTTAACATATATGTGAACTAATGTAACCCCAACATCCATCACTCATATGTGAGCTGGTGCACACATGAGGTACAGGCATAACCACACACTAATACACTAATTCACTCAAGAACTATCCTAATATTTCCACCATTTACCAGGACTGTACTAGGTGCTGAGGTACAATGTCTGTGGGAAGTGTTAACGAGGTATTTTGGAGCTGCCTGTCTGGAGGTGAAAAAAAGAGGGGCTGCAGATATAAACCCCGTAGTCATTAGCATATGGTTAGTATTTTAGAAATGGAAATACTAAGATCAGTTGTAGAGACAGATGAAGAGAGGATTCAGGGTAGACCTTACGAATACTAACATTTAAGGATTGAGTATCCCAGAGAGAGGAACAACTCTCTGAAAAACTTAAAGTAAGAGACAATTAGAAGAAGGTAGCATTGGTAGAAAGCAGAGCAAGAGAAAATTTCACAGAAAAAGGGGTGGTCAATTCTTTTTCATGTTATGGAGAGAACCAGTAAAAGAAGACTAAGAAAAATGAGTCAATTAGACTTAGTATCATAGGGGTTGCCACTGACATTGACAAAATTGGCCTTGTCTAGTGCATGGTGGGAGCAAGAAGACACACACAGACAGACAAAATTGTAATGTCATCTGTCCATAAACACTATATCCAGGATGTCCCATGGTTTGGAAAGCCTACTATTTCTGCGTCTGTCGCTTAATTCACTAGTTCTGAAATGCCTTAATTCCAAATGAGCTTCTGACTGAGGACATAGTACCTATGTCCAACAACTATTATTTTTCACAATCAATTTCTTGGCCCTATGGATTTAAAATACACTTTAGATAATGAATAATTCATTTCTTATATTGTTGAACATTTTCCACAATAATTACCTGAATTTCAGTCTATGAAACATAGCATGCTCTTTAAAACCACCGAGGAAGACGAATTACTAAGAATCTCATATGCAGATGATTTCAGAATTACTCTGAGAACAAAGTTAGTTTTGTATACATTATGAAATCTTTTTTCTTCCTTCATCAAACTACCCTTAATTATTTAAATTTTGTATTTATTAACAATAATTGCTGATTTATTCATAAAATAAACCCTAAAATTTTAAAGTATAGCTAAGGGAATTTCTGAAGTGTGCATTATGGAATACAGCGTCCCCACCCCTCCACACACATTATTTATTCAAGTCATAGACCCAAGACCACTCAACCAAGAGAATCACCATCTATCTGGTAGTTATAATTCATGTATGAACAACAGTGACCTCATGTGGCTAATGCTTTATACCTGAAACTATTAGCCTAAGAACAACAAAAAATAGTTTTGTGCTATAGATCAAGACTTATGTCACAGTGAAGGATGGAAGCTGCCTGTGCCATATGCTATCATTTCTTTTTTATGGTCTCTGATCACAAAATACAGCAGTCCTTTGCAAGGAAGACTATAGATTCATTCCGCGTATGTTTATATAGTTAGATTATTCAAAGATTAACATCATCAAATGTTACTTGAAGGTCAAAGGCTTGAAGGTCAAAGAATATACTTGCATTCTTTGTGTTGCCCAAAGCATTCAGTGATACTCTTTGAGCATTGAAAGAACTTTCCAAATGCTTTTCGAATTCTTTCTCATCTTCTTTGTACTGAACGTTTCAATGTTAAAAAATAAATACCTAAATGGAAATTTAAGGACAGATAATATCAATTCCTCATGACCAGCTGTTTCTGACTTTGGAGGAATGGCTTCATTTCTCTTCAGTATGAGTAGTTCTCTTAACCAGCCGGTACTATAACACAAGCATTTGTTTAAAAATATCATGCTACATTATTAGCTAGAATGACAACAATTTTAAACATGCACTCAACCCTCTGTTATCTATGGGTTCCATATCCATGAATTCAACCAACCATAGACAGAAAATAACTGAAAAATCAAGAAAATATATGGCTCTGTTGGTACTAAACATATGTAGACTTTTTTCCTGGCATTAATCTCTAAGCCATTCAATATAACAACTATATACATAGCATTTACATTGTATTAGGTATTTTAAGTAACCTAAAGATGACAAAAGCTTAGAGAGGATGTGCATGTAAATATTAAGCCATTTCATACAAGGGATTTGATTATCTGTGGATTTTGGTATCCCAGGGAGTTACTCAAACCAATTCACCATGGATAGTGAAGAATGAGTAAATGAATAGCATTGAAAACAAAATAACTTCCAGTTCTCTTTCCTTTAAAATAAAGGATAGTGTCCTTTATCACCTATTCCAAGTCAATCTAATCACAGAAAGGACCTAATTGAACTAGTAAGGTCTTAGGTAGAAACTACCAATTAAGGGCAAATATATTACCTTGGATTTCTGAAGTAACATAATCTTTAGTAGATGACATCTACTGCTCCCAACCCTCTGCTTAGAATTATGCTAAAATCGCCGAGCACTTGATCTTTACAATCATGATTCTGGAGTTGGAAAACCTACTTGGCAATGCTGACTCCAATGTTTCTTTGGCCATGGGCCAGTCACAATCTTCTCTTAGACTTTGAGTACTCATCTTTGAAATAAGAGAGGGCAGTAGCATCTACCTCATGGGGGTATTATGAGGATTGTGTGCCATTCGACAGGTCTGTGGCACATAGTTCAGTGCATAATATTCCAGACTGTGATTTTTAATTAAATTTTTGTTACTTTGTATTATTTACTTCTCATCTACATTTTTGCTTCATTAATTAGGATTAAGGCATACAGTTCATCATCTTTCTCTCGCTTCTACCATTTTAAGGTAATACTTTACCACTTTTATACTTTTTTTCTTTATCCTCTTCCTAGTTCAATTAGCACAAGTTACATATTATAATGGTTTTTGCTAATATAGTGTACTTAGCTCGTTGTTCCTTGGGAAGTTAAAATATGTTTTGAAAACATGAGCAATGATGGATTTCCTTAGCCTAAAATCCAAGTTACCTAGAAAAGCATCTTATCATAATCAGATACAAATTCAATATCACATTTGCTACAGACATGCAGGATTACATAGCAAAAAAAAAAAAAAAAAAAAAAAACTATTGTGAAGTGACACTTGTGCTCAATAGCTATTGTCCTGATGCTTACAAACATAGAAAATAATGAAATCAAAACATAACTTTAAAAATACATGTCCTAAGAACATACACCTACAAAAATTTTGCCCACTTCACTTTCATGCCTGAGAGAAAATTTCACTATTTTAAACATCATAGAATAATTTTTATTCATTTATTCAAAAAATGTGTATTAAGAATCTACATATACCAGATATCATTTTTGGCACAGTGATTCTATAATAAGCAGAATAGACAAGATTGGTTCTTTTGTTGATTTTACATTCTAAAGAGGAGAAATAGACAATAAATAATGAATAAATAAGTAACCAAAGAAGAGATTAAATAAATAAAGGAACCAAAGAAGAGA
>NW_003852397.1:18736907-18781029 GCF_000181295.1 Otolemur garnettii | reverse complement strand
TGAATAAATAAGTAACCAAAGAAGAGATTAAATAAATAAAGGAACCAAAGAAGAGAATAAATAAATAAGCAATAGGCATAAGGAAAAGAAATAAACAATATTTACAATATTATACAACAGACCTGATTCAAAGGAACTTCTAATGGATGGGATGTAGAATGTGAGAGATAAGAGGATCAAAGATATCCTCAAGATCTTTTAGCAACTAGAAAAATAAAGCTGCTTTTGGTGACAATGGAACAGATTTAGGGATAACCAGGATTATTTTTTTTTTTTAAAGGAGGGAGAAAAATGGAGAGGAAGGAAGAGTTTCATGCTGAACATTTGAATTTGAAGTGTTTTTTAGATGTTCAAGTGGAAATATTGAACAGAGAGTTGGATATTTAAGGCTGGGGCTTTGTGGACCATTACAAAAAAAAAAATTTAAATTTGTGAATGTATGAGATTGTTTATCAGGTCTCCAAAGCCATGCAGCTGGAGATCATCTAGGGATTGAGTATAGAGAAAAAAGAGTTTAAAAAGAAGGGCCCTGGGGATTTGCAATAATTAGAGGTCACATTGATGAAGAGGAGGAAGCAAAAGAGCGTGATAGAAATGAACGATATACCAGAAGATGATGAAGAAAGAGTATTCTGAAAATCAAGTGAGGAAAAATTTTCAAGAAGAAGGGAGGCATTTAAACATGTTAGATGATGCTGACAGGTTGAGTAAAATGAGTAGTATGAAGAACTGACCAAGGGATTTGGCAACATGGCGCTCATTGGTTTCTAGGTGACCGTGATAAGAAGAATGATAAGAACAAAAGGCTGACAGTATTGAGGTCCATAAGGGAAAATGTAGGGAAAGGATATGGACCCAGGAGATAAAGTCTGTGAGATCAGCCACATCAGAGATATTGTTAGGAGTCAAGTGGTCTGGGAGGTCCCAAGATATCACTCCCAGAGTGAAAAACAAATGATGGTGCCTTGCAATCCCCACCAATAAGAAGGAAACACATGCTTAGTGGGTCTCCCGGGCTCTTATGGGAATACTTCTCTAGCCCTCTTACTGAGGGACATGAAGGCTGCATCATCCTTGGGTGATGTCCAAGCCAGGAAAGTTCTCAGTGGCAGATCCAGGCAAGAGTGTGACTCTCATATGTGTCATTTGCCAATTGGACCACATGGCACACAACACAGCAGCATTTATGATTTCTGTCTTATCCATGATGGGAAAAGAAGCATGGAGACAATATAGAAACTTTCAGTAAAGGAATTCCAAAGTAAACACCTAGTAAGTTTTCAAAAAGTGGCCCTTTTTTGCTGGGCACAGTGGCTCATACTTGTAATCCTAGCCAAGGTGAGAGGATTGCTTGAGGCCAATAGTTCAAGACAAGCCTGAGCAACATAGCAAGACCTTGTCTCTAAGAAAATAGAAAAATTAGTCAGGAATGGTGGTGCCTGCTTATAGTTCCAACTACTTGGGAGGCTGAGGCAATAGGATTGCTTAAGCCAGAAGTCTGAGATTGCTGTAAGCTGTGATGTTGCCGCTGTACTCTAGTCTGAGCAATAGAGAAAGACTGTCTCAATAAATAAATACAAACATATATAAATACATACACAGAAAGTGTCTTTCTGAAGTTCTGAAGCAAGGCCATGTGATCTACAGAAAATAATTATATACCATTCTAAAAGAGCCCCTGGCTTGCTACTGAGCCCTTTGATAGAGCACTTGCCCATGAATGGACTATGCTGGCAGAACTGCCCACCAGGAGCTGGATATTATCAGACACACTAAGTCACAATATTAGGCTAGCCCAGCAGCAATGCATTGTAAAAAAGAAATGGTACATTTAGAATTGGGATCAGCAGGGCCCAAAGGCACAAGTGAATTGCATGAGCAGGTGGCCCAAAATCCCAGCCACTGTTACCAACAATTGTCACACTGGCACTGTTCAGCAGGGACAAGGAGGAAGGGGAACAGATGCTTTGTCCCTGGGTATCCACTGAGAAAAAGATGACGCTAAGAGATGCTTTGTCTACCAGATGAACAAATTGACTAGAGGAGGCTGCCAAGAAAGAACAGATGACATGTCAAGGGGGTCCCCAAAGACTGACCAGATAATTGGTCTACAATGGAGAATCTCCAAGGACTGACCTATCAAAAAGAGGTAGAAAAACCACACAGTGGAAATACTGTCGAGGACTCCAAAGAGGGTATTTGGAGCATGCAGACAGTTGAGGTAATAGTCTGCATTGACTGACCCTCATTAACATAGTAAAAATCATACCCACCAGTACCATAACATTTTACAAATACCATGGCAACCCCCAGAGATTATCTTATGAGGATAGAAAAGGGAGGGTTCTCAATTCTAGGAATTCTCCACCCTTTAAAAAAAAAAAACCCTGAATATTCCACATCCCCCCCCCCAAACATAAAATTAGGGAATTAACATAGAATGAAAAATCTAGTTAACTCAGGGTCTCCTCCACTCATGGTGGGGAGAGGTGATCCATTCCTTCTCTGGAATGTACTGTGCTTTAAATAAACTTTGACACTTTGCCCACTGGCACCTGCCTGCTCTGCTCATTCATTCTGCCCATTTGGCACTGGTAACCATTGTTTAGTACTGGGAACATGGGGACCTGGTTCCCCCATACCTAACCTTTTGGCCATTCTCTCCCACACCTAATAGCACCTCTCCTGAGCTAAAATTGATGTTCACAGGGAGGGTGTCCTAAGATCAAATGACAGGAAGAAAATGACTGAGCTTTGTAAAGGATGAGTCCACCTGGTAAATATCTCAAGCTGAAGACGAACATAGCTACAGTATAGCTCCTCCCAGGAGAGAGCCAGGAAGACAACAGTGAATGAAAAGCTTCCCAACCAGCAGATCTTTGAACGGCACACTTGGTCATCCCCTTTATAAGAGAAAGAAAAGAAGTGGCTGGATCTGAGATACATGGACCAATGTCCATTGGAGGATAGTTATCTGGAAGGAGAAAGATCTGGAAATCAGGAACAAAGAGGTCAAGAGAAGGGCATGTGGATGGGCCTCTGAGAGTAGACCCAAAGTATTTCTATCACATATTAGAGTCCTCTAGAGAGCACCCACACTAGAACAGGCATTTAGAAACCAATGTGAGCAAACAATTCAGCTAGCTGACATGAACCACCCTCTGTCATTCACCCCTCAGGGCTGGCATAAGAGCTTCTGAAATGTGTAGCCACAGTGGCAGGGATGGAGGCTCTAAATGGGCTGATGGCCTGGCCAGGGCTTCCTCTCCAAAGGCTGTTTTAGCTACTGCTGCTGCTGCCAAATGTCAAATTGCCAGCAACAGAAACTGATGCTGAGCCCCTAGTACAATACCTTTTCTGGAGATCAACTAGATATTTAGGGTTAAGGGGAATACTTAAAACATTTTTCTGTACGTAGAGCCTCAGCCAGCACCACTTTGGCAGATTTAGAGAGTGTTTGAGCCTCTTAAAATTCTGTATATTGTCATAATGGATAAAGAACATAATTTAGGGCAAATGAGATGAGTTCGTGGACATATGACCATGAGATACACTGGTCCTACCATCCCTAAAATTGTCAACCTGACAGAGTGATGGAAAAGCATCTAATGGCACAACAGAGGTACTGGCTTGGAGATGATACTTTGCAAAAATGAGGCATCTTCTTTCAGGATACAGCATGGACCCTAAAAGAAGGTGGATCTAACTTCCACTAGGTGGATGCTAATTCAACCAGCTTTATATGATCTTTGTCCCCAGTAGGTAAAACGCTGTGTCTGAATCTGGAAGCCAAGAGGGGAAAGGAAGTCGCAAGGCTCTGCTTACTTGCACTCCCACTGGGCGCTTGGTAAATAAATTCTTTGCTCAGCTGCAAGGCTAGCTTTAGCAGGTCTAGATGTCCTGGGTCAGGTGACCAGAGAAAATAGCAAATATACTATTAAACTCTCAACTATCGATGCAACTTGGTCACTTTGGGCTCCTGATGCAAAGAAACTACCAGGAAGCAAGAACTGAGTGTCCATCCTCACAGCTGTGATTCATCTGTCACCCAGGAGGAGGTAGGGTTTCTCTCCAGAAATATAGATAGGGAAGAAAATATTTAGCAATTAAATGATCCATTGGCACGTCTCTTATGACTTCTCTGCCAACTGTGATATAGAATGGACAAGTACAACAGCCATGGCCTGATGAGGGCATAGGTATCGGGAACAAATACACTTAGATAAGCCACCTGGATCAGCAGAGATACTACAGAGGAAATCCAGGATGGGTCGTAGAGGAGAGAAAGGAGGAGTGTCACTTGTGCTCTTAAGATCAGGGCAGCATGGGGACTATAATTTACCCTATTAATCTTCCTCTTATAAATCTCCCCAGCAGAAGAGACAAATCAGAAGGAACTGTTTCTACTTAGACTTATACACAGTGAATCAAAGTGGCTCAAGAATGCTAAGGAGAGCTGCTCCCCTTCAGGATTTAAGCCCCTACCCCACTGCCAGAATTGCTGACTGTTGCAGGCACAGCATCATTCCAGCCTCATCTGTAGCATAGTTCCTCCCCCAAGTGCTCTCAGATGTTAAGAGCTGCCTCACCCATGGTTACCCTCCTTCTATAAGTCAAGTCTCATGTAATGACCGGACTATGTTGCCAACAAAGGCTCGTGCTTGCCTCAATTTGGGATATACTGCTCTGGTGGTAAGGCCTCTAGTTGTATCTGCATGTCAGTTAAAGCCCCTTTCTGTCCAATCTTTTTTTCTTTCCTTCTTTATAGGGGTTCTTGTGAGTTGCCCTCCCTGAGAAGCCTCCCACACGAGAATCTCAATCTCAGACTCTGTTTCTTGGGAGACACATCAGGAGACAGTAATCTTTCGTGGCATTTTCCAAAATGGATTGATTTTTTTCAATGTAAAATAAATTAGTGGTATTTTTAAAGAAGTGGATTTTAAATACAAAAATGTGAAGATACAACTGGCCAAATTAATTCCCAAAGTAGCACAAGCAGATTCCCATAGCAAACAGATCAGTCTTACTATGTTTACTTTTGGTTTTGGTTTCTGTTCTGAAACTAAAGAGCCACAGGAAGCTCTGGTTCCCACCGGCCAATTTTCTTCCTTCACAAGTCGAGTTCCTTAGGAGACTTAATTCTTCTGTTTTTGTTTCTCATTTAGATTTTACCCCCAAATGCTAGCTATGTAAAATGGTTTTAACACAATGAAAGCAAGGAGAAAACAAAACAAACTTTTGTTTATTTCTAAATACCCTATAGGAAGTTGTAAAAAGATCCATGCATAACAATAGCATGTAAATTTAGGTAATGATTTGGACCTTTTCCAATTGCAGCCTCAGCCTTGAAAACAACAGATTTCCTCAGAAATTCATTGTAGCTCAAACATAAAATTTCTTGTTACACCATTGCTAATTGACATTGCACGAGCATATGTAATGAGTTTTCCAATAAAGAAATAAATACCTTTTGTGTAAAGGGAGAAAAAAAGGCCTATCAGGGAGAGAATATTTTAGTAAATGAGTCAAGATAGGGATTTGGGATGTTTTAAGTCTTTTCGTTTATATTTGCATTTATATCACTGATCCGTAAAATTTCCAAATGAAAAAGTGGCAGCACTCTGTGACAGAGGCATATTGGAGTAATTATGGGGAAAAAAAATCCCAAAAAACCCTGAGGTCCCCGTGTTTAATTAGTATGAAAGCATTAGCCTTGCAAATTTACATAGTTTCATTTCTTCTTTTGTTTTTTGACCCTGGGATATGGGAAAAATAATAACCAACAAAATGTATACACGGGATGAGTTCAAAACCACTGTACCCTTGGCCTATGTGATTCTCTCAATTTGCTATTTTTAAACTATTTCTTGAAAATTTGCTAGTTTCTAGAAAAGATTTAAGATGGCTTAAAAGTATTAAAGCAAGGAAAACAAGAGGATGGGTAAGAGGAAATAAATCTGAATAGAGAACAAAAACAAATTGAGAGTAGGGAAGCTGAGTAGAGGCCACTTACTAGAACAGCACATGCTAACACCAGGCATGCATTTAATAATGAAGGACTGTGAACTTGACCTAAAGTTACTAGCAGCCAGCAAAAAAGAGTGAATGATAGTAGAGATTTGATTGACAATCTCTACAATGTAAGAACCCAAAGGACTGAAGTAAGCACAATGACCCTTATTGCTGAGACCTGGAAGATATTTCTCCTAAATCTTTCCAAAGATATTGCTACACTAGTCAAAAAAAAAAAAAAAAAAAAAAAGTTTCAATTACATTTTCTATGAAAATTGTTGAAGAAGCAAAAGATTACCAAGGTTGTTTGAATAATGTCCTTCCATTTAAGCCAAGGAAACAAGGCTGAAAAGCAAGTCAGCAAATAAAATTTAAATAAAGCTCATCCCAGATATATATCATGTGCTAACATTGAAGGCTGCCAAAGTCTGTTCACAAAGAAGCCTGGTGAACACTTGTACTTTACGTTAGTATGGCTGCATCTAAAGCAATAATCTGCAATAAAGCACATATCCAAACACCTTAAGCCAAGAAAAAGGAACAAAGAGAAAGAACTATTTCTCTTCATTTCTATTCCTCCTGTTTCCACGCAAAGGAGCTTCTGTTAGAGCCATGGTTAAGTTTTTAATCTCAGGACACCTTTACACTGAGGAAACAAAGAGCTTTTGAGTTATATGTGCTGTATAAGGAACGGAAAAATTAAAACAAATATTTACCTAACATTCACTTAAAGTAAAAATAACAATCTTACATGGTAATATAAATACCAGTTTTATGAAAAATAACTGTTTTTCATAAAGAGACACGTAGACACAGAGACACGTAGTTGGAAAAGGAGGACCTTACTGTTGGAGTCAGGAGTGCCAGTTCCCCAAGCCCAGTTGGCCTGGTCTGATTACTCAGTGGGACTACAAAGGTGAGCTGAGGTTCGGACAAATAAAGTGAAAGCATGTAGAAACTCACAATAAAACTGGAGCAGCCAGCGGCATGAATGGAAAGCAAAAGTGATGCAAAGGATCTGATTTTGACAGGCCCAAAGGAACTTAGGAACCCCAGCTGGTATGACATGTCTTTCATTCAGCTTGCCATGGCCAGGGAGCCAGCCTGGGAAGTGTGCACAAGCTGAAAGTCCTGTACACTTATATATCCCAGGGGAACAGTAATGGCAGAACACACAACGGACATCATACCGTAGTCATATGATGGTCACAGAAATACAACATCATTGTGCACAGTTGTGACTATGGTTATAAGGAAAAAAACGGTGCCTTCCAGGGGAACTTCAGGTGAGGAAGCCCAGCTCTCTTACCCCCTACACAGGATATCATATAACAAAGAGAAATTTTCTTTAAGAACAAAGCAAAAGCTTAGAGCACTTCCAAAGAGAGTTGGAAAGGGGTCCCTCTCATGAATGAGAAGAGATAGAGGGAGACACAAAGGCAGCACAGAAGCATAAATATCCTCTTTCTATTTGAAATTATTTATGACTCTTTCATTGGTGCAGCTCTGGGCTCCTTTGCTCTTTCCTATTGGGTTTTGATTTCCTAGTTGACCTCATGACCACATGTCCCCCCTTTTGGATCAGAAATGCCAAGTGCTAATCTAACTACTGAATGTTCCTGTGGGCCCTCCAGACTTCCTTATTCAGCAGGCCAGGCTTTTCTCACATCCCCTTTGAAGACCATTTCGTCTCTTCTCACTTACAAATCCCTAAAAGGTTCCTAGAAGCCTCCAGGAATCCTGCAGCCACACTTTTAGAACCACCCATTCGAGTAACTCTTCTGGTCCCTGTATCTCTACTCTTCCCTCTAGGGAGAAGTCATGAATTTCCTAAGTCATGACTTGGGGAAGGAAACACGCTCTTCTCCATAACAGGGGTTTTACATGACAGGGACTTTCAAGGGTGGTTTGTGATTGAGCAGTGTAGCCTCTGGTGGGTGGTGAGTCTGCCTAGTTCTCCTGTACCCTAGTCCGTTCTGCACAGAGCTAAAAACACATTTTTCTGATGAGAACTTATCAGAAAAAGAAAAAGTTAAAATACTTATCTCCATCTTTCCAGCTGCTGAGACTATCTTTCAACTAGTTTTATACAGAGGAGGAGAAGATAGGAGTGTTATTTCCTGACTCCTTTAAATGCCAGCAAAGGGAAGGCCATGTGCTGAGTCATCCACAAGCCACATTGCCTTGAAGATAAGACGGCAGATTCGGCAGGTGAGTAAGGTTAAGATGTGTTCTCATGGAGAGATTAAGTAACATTTTAATTTTAAGTAATATATATAAAGTTATCAACAATCTAAAATATGCACTTAAAAAATTTAAGAAAACTAGAAAGAAGGTATATGCCCAAGTAAAAACTGTGAATGGTTTGGATTTATCAGTGGAATTACTTTATAATGCTGGATTAAGACCAGCATTAATAGGAGGTGGATACAGCATTTAATTCTGGTGCAGAATTTTAGGAGGTGCTGAAAAATTTAGTAATAATGGAATAGTTAGTGAAAAGAGCACCTCTTCTTTAAGTATCTAAGTTTCTCTATACAGATTATGCACTTATGTAGAGTGTGAACTCAGAGCGAGAAACTCAAAGGAACAAATCTATCAACCTTGATTTGTATGATATACTTGTTAAAGGCCAACATTATTCTAGTGAAATATTTAACATCCATAAATAAAATGAAAATAAACCATTCAGAAGACTGTTACCAGAACCCCAGCAAAAATGGTTTGTCTTTTGAGCCCTTATACAATGTACAATACAGTGCTAATAAAACATATGCAGGAACCATTACTGTGTTTCTGTACACGGAGGAAACCACAAAGCATTGTCTTTGTTGTAAGATGGAATTTTATCTGTGACTGAATTTAATAATAAAATAATATTGAATTATCACCCAAACTTAGTCTAAGTGGTAATTAATTCCTATTAAGTCAGCCCTCTTCTTTCTCACTTCAGACTATGTTATAGCTTGAGATTCCTCAACTCATGTGTGATTTCTTACCTAAGAAACAGAAGCAAGCAAACAAACAAACAACAGAAAAAGATAGACGTGTAGGAGCAAAATGCATTCAATTAGAGCGTTAAAGCACAGTACTCTTTAGAAAAGGGGCTGTGTCGGATAAACGTAGGTATTTCTAAGTTAGTATTGTGAGTTTTTCACATGTTTTGATCTCTGTCGTGTATCTCTTGCAGGTTTTCCCCTACTCACTATTAATTGCTGGTATTCCTGATGCTCTATATCGGCTTACATTTTCATCCTGTATTCACTATGTGATAATCTCATCTCCCTAGTCCCCCCTTTAAAGTCATAGTCACCTGTACGATTAGGACATCAATATATATAATCCTCAGATTCAGTCACTTTATTTATAGATCCATTTCTATATTCAAAATTATTTCACTCTCACTCTGTCCGAGACCAAATGCAACTTTCTCCCCTATCTTTGATATTTTCCCCTCCCAGTAACACAAATTAGAAACTAAAGATTCTCTTTCACATATCTCTGCCTTTCTATATCTCCCAGTACTGTGTGTTCCAAATCTACCCACCTTTGTGCAGCCCAGTGGCTACGTCTGTCTTCCCTTCTGCGTCATGACATCAAGTCTAGACTACTGTAATAATGCCAACTAGTCTCCCTAGTCCCCTCTTGTACCCTTTTGTGTATTCTCTACACTGATGCTGGAATCCTTTAAGGAGAAATGCATTACCTGTCTTTGTTTTGAATGATTACTCTCTCACGTGGAACATGGACTAGAAAGAGAAGGTATGGAGGCAAGAAAATGAGTAAAGAGGATTCTGCAATAGTTCAAGTAAGGGCTAGGGCTAGGCAGACTGAAAGATACACATCCGAGCTTTTTAAAATAAGTACAAGTGATAGCATGAGGACTGACTGAAGGGCATTGAGAAAGATTGGAAGAAGAAACTCTGCCTTGGAAACTTTAAGTATCTTGCACCTGATCATGAGATTTGGAAATTGTGGAGTCATGATCTGAGCTCAGGTGTTACAGATTTCAAAGCAGAGTGTTTTTAGCACTTCTTGAATTTTCACACATAAGGATGTGAAAATTTTTCCCAGTTAAATCTCTTTTTCAATCCTATATCATCCTCCTGCTTTGGGTTATTCATCGACTTATTCTCTAAGTCAGATTGCTCCTTCTTCCTAATAGCTCTTGGATCTTGTCACACTTCTCTCTCCTGATTGCCAATCTGGTAGCTCAGTTGCTCATTATTTTCCATGTACATATGGTTTCCCTCCCTCAATTTATTCCCCATATTGCTATCAAAACATATTTGTTATTAACTCCACCATATGAGATCCTTTCATGCCACAAGCATTTTAATATTCTATACTAGGGTTTATAAAACCCTCCGTAATGTGATCCTCTTTACCACTCCTACCCTTCTTCCTAAGAAATTTCTCTTCCCCAGTGCTTTTTTCCCCTCAGCTCAGGCTTTTGCAGTAGATATTTTGCTCTTCGAGTCTGAAATGCTCTTCCTACCTGATCTTCTTATGGCAAACTTCACTGTTCAATTCTCATGCCTGTTCTATTTCCTCCTCAGGAAGTCTTTCTGACAAGTCCCTCTCTGAGTTCAGTTATCCTTCCAAAAGCCTCTAGAGCACCCTATAAAATATATTTTTAGTCATAATTTTTATATGTCTGCTTTCTACATTACTTTGAGCACTTTGGATTGGAAACTAATATAATATAATGAGGAAATGTAGCCTGGTAGTAAATAGGGTGGGTTCTGTACTCAGATATGCTACATTTAAATCTGCACCCTGACATTCTTTTTTTGTGCATTCACTTTATTATCTGAAAAAAGCAAGTAATATGTATGTAAAAAACATTTTTTTGAGATTAAATGAAATAAAGTACATAAAATTAGTGCAATTTTCACTATATATTGGGGGTTTTTTTGTAGTTTTTAGCTGGGGCTTGGTTTGAACCCGCCACATCCAGCATATGGGTCTGGCACCTTACTCCTTTGAGCCGCAGGCGCCACCCTATAGTTGTGTTTAATGAAGATTCGTAGAATAAATGAACTTACTTTTTTTTTATTCTTAATATAACCAAATTATGCTGTACCTTAATAAAATTATAAAGACTTGATAGGAAAATTTTATCTTAAATAAACCCATAATCTAACTTTATGATATATATTTGATGAGGTCTGTCATATATTCAGTTAATGTCAAACCTCAAATTAGAATAATTCTAGATAAAAAGCTGATCCACTGCATGATCCCATTCCAAGAATTTGCTGGGGAAGAGTAGTTACTAACTCTAATGTGATTCACAGAATTCTAAATAGAACTATCCTCATGATCTTGAATTTGTTACTTTTTTTCTTATTTTTGTTACCAGTCCCTTCAGTTCTTTGAATCATTTTGTATATGTAGAATGCCAAGGCTTTTTTTTCTCCTGTGTCACCGACGTACTTGTTTTCATTTCTACCTAAGTGGTATGGTTCTCTTAAAAGCCACATGAAACTCACTACTCCTTTAAAGAAGCATTATAGTTTCAAGATGTGCTGGGAAGTTTAATTTCAGCAAATCTAAAATTAGGTAGAGTTGGTCTACTGAAGTTAGAAAAATCAAACCTATCCTGATATCTGGTAAAAGGGAATGTCCTGACTAACAGTGTGGTTTTATAGCTTAATCATGGATCTGAGGCAAGTGACACTTCACCCTCACTGCCCCTCTTATCTGTCCCTTAAACTCACCAAGTTCAAAACCATCTCAGGTCTTGGCATTTCTGAGGCCTTTCTGAAAGTGTATTGAATCAACTACATGCACATTCTAATCACCATCCCTTTGTTTCATTTTTTGTTCATGTAGCACTTACTATATCTAAAATTATAATATTTATAATTTATTCTCCATATTCTTCATTAATAATGTCAACTCCTCATTTCCAAATCTTAAAATGCATGTAAGCTTTTAAGCAGCTAGTATATAAGTGCTAGGTGCCTATCTTAGGCAAGTGGCAACAAGCCAAAGTAGCTCTGCTGTGGCTGAACTTGTATGGGTAGGAGAGTTGGGAAGGTGAGAAAGGGAGCAGGGATCAGCAACACTCTTTCCTAAGTACTCCAGCAACAAAATCACTATTAAAAAATAAAATGAAGAGGAGAACTGATTTTTAAAAAGTTAGAGGAGTGAAAAAGAAGATATTTCAGGAGAAAAGGTCCTCCCTTCTGGCTTATCTTGTGGTTCATATTCCTGTAATCTTGGGGGTACTGACGCTGAACCACTTTGACAGGAGTTGAAAAAATGTTTACATGCCATACCTTAGTAGACCTAAGACTTCCCCCACCCACCAGTGACAGTAGGCAGTTCAGCCAAGGTGATTCCTTTTCTTGAGCACAGCCAGCAACAGCAGGAAGCAGTGTGACTCTGCCTTTATATGTATGTCTGCCTTGTTTGGGAATCACAGCCCATGAAAGTAGACCAGGCCCTGCATGCTAACTAACCCTAAAGACAGTGACTGCCTGCTACTATAAAATATTTAAGTAGTGCCCAGAATTTCATAACATAATAGACAAAATACTCAGGATGTAATTAAAAATCATTCATCATACCAGGAATAAGAAAAATCACAGCTTGAATATGAAAGGAAAATCAATCTACAAAAATACTGATTCATGTGTTGAAATTATTTGACAAGGATTTTAAGGCAATCATTGTAAACATGCTTCAACAATTAATTATCAATCTCTGAAAACAAATGAAAAAAATAGAAAATCTCAGCAAAGAAACAGAATTTATAAAAGAACAGAATGGCAATTGTAGGACTCAAAGTACAGTAACAAAAATTAAAAAAAAAAAGGAAAATACTTAACTATAGGCACTCAAAAGTAGAGTCAAGATGATAGAGTATAGCACAAGTAAACTTAAGAACAGATTGACAGGGCGGTGCCTGTGGCTCAAAGGAGTAGGGTACCAGCCCCATATGCCAGAGGTGGTGGGTTCAAACCCAGCCCTGGCCAAAAAAAACTACAAACAAACACAACAGATTGACAAAATTTACCTACAATGAACAAATGAGACAAAATAGAAAAAAATGAACAGAACCTGTGGAACGATATTAAAAGTTTCAATACTCATACATTGGAGTCCTAAGGAAAAAGAAAAAGAAAATTAAGATGAACACATTTTTGAAGAGATACTGGCTGAAAATTTCCCATATTTGGTAAAATACAAATAGTTACAGAATAAAGAAGTTGAGTGAATCCCAAAGAAGAAAAACTCAAATAAATTCATGTCAATACACATCACAATTAAACTTTTGAGAACTAGAAACAAAAAAAAAATTTGAAAGCAGCCTATTTGGAACAACTCATAAAGTACAGGGAACACTGCCTTGAAATGGAGCTGATATCACATCTGAAACCCTGGTGGTCACAGGTAAATTTTGCAACATACTGAAATGCTAAAAGAACAGAACCATCAGCTATGAATTCCACATCTGGTAAAACTAACTTTCTGGAATGAAGATAAAATGAAAAGATTTGCAGAAAAAGAAAATAACGAAAGAAGTTGATGCTAGTAAATTAACCTTTAAAAAGTGACTATAGAATGTTCTTTGACTGCAAATAAAATGGTAAAAGATGGAATCTTGAACATAAGAAAGAAAGGTGAAGGTCAATATCAGTACTAGTAGACAATGTTAAGTTGGATTTGAATACTCAGAGCAACCAATAGAATTCTAAACAAAGTCATTCCAAACTATCCATAAATCAGTATAGAATACTTTAAAAAAGTAAGTAACAAGTAGACTAGAAAAGAGAAACAGAGGAATAGGATCCAGAAGAAACAAATAAAAGACAAATAATAAAATATCAGAATTACCATTTAACATAGCAATACTTACTTGATACTTAATTGATCTAATTTTACTAATCACAAACTAGAGTTTGGCAGGGTAGATTGAAAGAAATGATGACTCCTCTGTTTGCTGCTTACCAAGAACCTCACTTCATATTTAAAAGACTTAAGTAAATTGAAAGTAAAAACGTGGTAAAGCATACCAAAAAATAGGTAGGCAAAAAAAAAAGAATGTTACATAATTTAAAAGGATTAATCCACAAGAAAGACATAATAATCTGAAATGTACTTAAGAACAGAGCCTCAAAATGCATGAAGTGAAAGCTCATAAAGCTGAAAGGAGGAAAAGACAAATACACAGTTATAGTTAGAGACTTCTATTATATATCACTCTCTGAGCAACTGATTGAACAGAGCCTCAAAATGCATGAAGTGAAAGCTCATAAAGCTGAAAGGAGGAAAAGACAAATACACAGTTATAGTTAGAGACTTCTATTATATATCACTCTCTGAGCAACTGATTGAACAGAGCATCAACAAAGATAAGAAGAAATGAACAACCCCATCAGAATCTAATTGACATATATTGAACATTCTGCGCAACAACAACAGAATATATATATTTTTACACACCCATGAAACAATCACTAAGATATATAATATTCTGGGCCATAAAACAAACATAACCAAATTTAAAGGTTAAAATCATATCGTGTGCTCCCTGACCATAATAGAATCAAACCAGAAATCAATAACAGAATGATAGTGGGGCATTTACAAACAATTGAAAGTTAAACAACTTATTTTAAAATAATCCATGTATCAAAAAGATGCCTCAAGGGAAATTGAAAAATACACAGAGTTGAATGAAAATAAAAACACAACATATCATAATATGTAGAATGAAGCTAAAATATTGATGAATGAGAAATATAGCACAAAATATCTACACCTGAAATGAGAAGAAACCTCACATCGATGATCTAATTTCCCTTATCTATCACCCAGGAAGAGTAAAATAAACCCAAGGTAAATAAGAAAAAAAACAATTAAGATAAGAGCAGAAATCAATGGCAGTAAAAATAGGAAAACAATGTTGAAAAATAATGAAATAAAAAATGCTTCTTAAAACAGAAAACAAAATCGATAAACCATTAGCAAGTCTGAGAAAAAAAGAAATAATGAACAAATTAACAGTATCAGGATCGGTTAAGGGATATCATCATATCTTGCAACCTTTAATGAGATAAGGAGATACTCCAAATAACATGGCACTTGTAAATGAGAGAACCTGTAAAAAATGCACCCTTTTTTGAAAACTAGAAACTACCAAACTCAAGAAAGTAATAATAATCTGAATGGTGCTGTAACGATTAAGAAATTGAACTCATAATTTAAAAACTCATGAAAAAAAAATTTGCAGGTCTATATAGTCTCAATGGAGACTATGAAAAACTGTCTATGAAAACTCATGAAAAAATATTTGCAGGTCTAGACAGTCTCAATTTTGTAAAACAAGAAGAATCAATATCAATTCTAGATATTCTCTTCTGGAAAATAGAAGAGAAAGCAACACTTTCCACTTTAACGTATGTGGCCAGATTTACCCTGATATCAAAAGTGGACAAAGACATTTTAAAAAGAAAAAGGAAACTAGAACACAGGTAAATATCTCTATAGGCTTAGATGCAAAATATATTAGCCAAATTATTTAAACAATGCACAAAACATATTATACACTAAGTGTAATTTATTCCAGGTATTTATGGATGATAAATATCCTGATATTTAAAAATCAGTTAACCTAGTCTACCATATCAATAGGCTAAGACAAGAAATCATATAATAATATCAGTTGACCTAAACATGAAAAAACAGTTAACAAAATTCAAACACCCATTCATGATAAAAACTCTCAGTCTGTTAAGAGTACAAATTCCTCAACCTGAAAAAGAGCATCTAACAAAAAATCCACAGCTAACATCACACTTAATGGTGAAAGACTAAATAAAATGATTCCTCTATAAGTCTAGGAAGAAGGCAAGGATGCCCATGGTCATCACACTATTATTCAACATAGAACTTGTCGGGACCTAAATTATGTCTTCCTGTAATTCATATGTTGGAACCCTCGTATCTTTATACCTACTGCCTCAGACTGTGACTGTATTTGAAGATAAGGCCTTTAAAGAGGAAATTAAGTAAAACTGTAGCTATTAGTGCAGGCCTTAATATAATGTGACTGGTGTCCCTATAAAGACAAAATCTGAACGCACAAAGAGATACCAGGATTATGTACACACAAAAGAAAGGCCACGTGAACACACAGTGAGAAGCAGCCATGAACGAGATAAGGAGAGAAGCCCCAGAAGAAAGCAACCCTGTCAACATGTTGACCTTGGATTTCTAGCTTCCATGACTGTGATAAAATAGATGTCTGGCATTGAACTCCCCCAGTCGGTGGTATTTTGTTATAGAAGATGTAGCAGAGTAATATAGTATTGGCAGTTCTAGTCCTATCAATGATGCAAAAAACAGAACAAAGAAGGCATACATATCAGAATAGAAGAAATAAAAGTGCTTATTTGGAGATTGTGAGATTGGCATGCAGAGAATTAGAAGAAATCAAAAAAAAAAAAAAAAAAAAAAAAGAAGAAGAAGAAAGAGAAAAAGAAAAGGAAAACTACTCCCAGAACTCATAAGCTAATAGAATACACAAATATCAATCATATTCCTATATTTTAATAATGAAGATGCAAACACAGAAATTAAAAATAAAATACCATTTATAAGTCTATGTGTGGTGGTTCACACCTATAATCTTGGTATTCTGGGAGGTCAGCTCAGGAGGATCCCTTGAGGCTAAGAGTTCAAGACCACTGTGAACGATAAAATGAGATGTTCTCTTTCAAATTAAAAAAACTACAACTAAAACTAAAAACTAGCCAGCATGATGACTTACACCTGTAGCCCCAGCTACTCAGGAGGCTGAGGCAGAAGGATCGTTTGAGCCTATGAGTTTGAGGCTGCACTGTAGCCCAGCAAAAGAGTGAGACCCTGTCTTAAAAACAAGTAATTACAACAATCACCACCAACCCCTCCCCCAAACAAACTAAAAACCACCACTATTTATAATAACCTCAAAGAAAAATAAATATTTAGATATGCACTTATCAAAACATGTACAGGTCTTTATGCCAAAAGTTATAAAACTATAATATTACAATGAAAGAATTTTTAAAAAACATAAATAAATGAAGAGACATACTATATTCGTAAATTAGAAGATTCATCACGTTAAAGATGTCAAGTCTTCCCAAATTGATGTGTGGGTTTTATTTAACCCGTATAAAAACGCTATCAGGGTTTTTCCTCTCTTAGTCCTTAGATTTCAATTTTTTTCCTGATATATCAGCAAGTTCTAGAATATTACTTTGAAGTGTCAGACTGGCGTAGCTTAAGAATGTGGACTCTAAATCTACTTTGATTCCTATCTCTGCCATTTTCACTGTCTGACCTTGACCAAGTAACAACATCTCCGAGCCTCCATTTCTTCATTAGTAAAAAAAATAACTTATAAGGTTGTTGCAAGGTTTGAATGTGATTATACCTAACACATAGTATCCCTTCACTAAATGTCATCTAAAATCATTGTTATTTGTGGTTAACTCCAAATTGTGTCAGAGTAAGAGATAATTCGACATGAAACTTAGTTCTCTGATTTTTTTCCTCTGGCAATGGCATTAAGGCATTAAAAAAAGAGATAAGGTTGAGATTTAAGCCAAACTTGTTTTGTACCAGAAAAAAAAAAAAAATTAAACAAGCATTTTAACGTTTCTATAATCAGTTTTTTCCCACAAGATTTAATTACAAAATAATTTGTTCCGTTATATGCTTTGTGGCACTGATCTTTCTGGCTCTTTTATCTCTTTAAGCTTATTTTTATACCTTTTCAGCTTATAAATTTCTTATCGCGTTACATTTTTTTGTTTCAAAACAAATCCTCTTTTTACTCTAATGTTACACAATCCTTGTTAAGCTAGGCTTCAAAATGCAAAAGAAATTCATAATTAATCTTTCTGTTTATGGAAAATTATTGCTTTTGATGAGATCTCGTGGTTAAATAAGTTATCACACCTTATCTTCTATGTATCAGAAAGAGAATATGTTTTTACTCCTTCCTCGATCCTCATAGCCAGTCTTAATAAATTTCTTTGGTTTTCCAAGAAAAATAAATTCACATAATCTTTTCTGGTGGTCAACATTATTAACCAGAAAAATCATACTGCTTGTGCCCTGAGTTGTTTCCATAGCTATTTAATAAGGAGAGTCAGGTAATCTTAAAAAGTCCTGTTTCAAGGTCATTACTGGAGTTTATGTAGACACCTACCTACTTTTTCAGCTCAGCCATTAAGTACCTCTGAGAATGCCACACAGAACATTGGCAACTATGGAAATGTTTTACCATCTGACCTATGTTTTCTGACTAGCTTATTTTAAAATTAATTTTCATTTTATTTTCTGCTTTGGAATATAGCCATGGATCTTGTTTTATTTATTTTTATGTCTCCCCTAATTAGGAATATAAATACCAGAGGATAAGAATTTTTTAATGTTTTGTTCATTGCAATTTCCAAAGACCTAGAACAATATCTGGTCCACAGTAGGCATTTAAAATATATTTTTGTGCATTGAATAAATGAATTTGATATTAACTTACTTGAAATGTTATAAATTTAAATGACATTTTAAAATATATAACAATACATATATCACTTATATACTGCTTCTATTACAAAAATACACCCAAATTTATTTTTCTGCTAATTGGACAACCAAGACATTTTGTCAATAGAACTTTGCGTATTAAAAGATAATTTGAAATATATATATTCATACATAAAATATACCTCTGTGCATATGTATGTGTGTGTGTATATATATATATATATATATAACTTTTTCACCTATTAAGGTCTTTATCAATAGTTGGGTAAGCATTAATTGATTCAGTATTTATAAAACCAGATTAGAATACATATTTATTTTAAATTTTATAATAGTTTGAGATTGATCTCCCATCCCAAATATAGTCTGTATATATCATTCATTATAATTATGCTGTTAGACCTTTGTCTTTTTTTTTGCTACCAAGTTTCAAAATGTAGACCTGTACAAAGTATTCTTGAAAATAACCAAAAATAGAAGGAATAAATTTTAACACTTCATGGAACCAAAAAAAAAAAAATGCTTATTAATCGTCTATTTTATAGCCAAGAAGAACATGAGTTGAAGATAGTTCAAAGAAAGAAATGTCAGATATTGCTGACTCTCATGAGGGTTTATAAGAAGAACAACAAAATTCTTCCTATTTGTGTGGCATTATATCAATATTTGGTATAATTTAGTGTGACACAAATACAGATCTTCATATTTTCCTTCTCTGAAAAGCCTCTATATTGTTTAACTATCATGTTGAATTAGACTGTAGAACTCTCAAATTGGCTAAGTGGTTCTACAATAGTGCAACTGAATCTCGGCTGCCAAGCAAGTGCCAGCTCAGCATGATTTCTGAATAGTTGGCAAATGAAGCTTCAACATTCTGGGGTTGAAAATGAAAGCACTTTCTTAAAAATTATCTCAGAATTACATGTCTGTTACAATAACACTTTTAGAAAAACTGCTTTGACATTTGAAAGAGAAAAGGCAAATCCTTCATTAATTAATTGATGAAAAGGTAATTATTCAATGTTTTAGTTTGTGTACCACTCACTAGGCTACCGACTGTGGTAAGTACAAGTTTCCCTTAAAGTTGTCATATATGTGCACAGTGAGAAATTATAGTGAAATGTATCTTTATTTACAAAATACAAAGGGTGCCAAAAAAAGTATAAACATTTTAAGAAAGGAAAAATACTCTATTAAATTTTAAATATTCTATATACACCAATACCATTTATCTTGCATATGGTATCTTGTATCTTTTATAATTGCAGAAATCAAAACATGACTTAATTATTACAATTTAAATGAAGTTTTTTCCTTTCTTAAAAGGTATATCCATTTTTTGGCAGCCTCTTTATTTATTGCAAAATTTTACAAAATATTCTCTACCTGTTAGCCACCTGTTTGTAAAACTGCGTAATGAACATTTTGTAAGTAAAGGTACTGTTAGCTACAATTTTCCAATTTCCCCCTGCAGGGCGACTTTAGGGGTGACTTTTGGGACACCTGTATAGACGAAGAATGTACTAAAAATCGGCCCCTTTTCTTAGTGGCGTTTTTAAAAATTGGCAAATCATGGTGAGACCAAATGACCCTCTCAGGAGAGCAGGGCTGAATTGCGTCATTCGTGTTCTTTTCTGATGTCAAGTTCATTGAGGAAGTTCTAATAGTCCTCCTGTATAGAAAGGAAGGGAACCAATGACTTCACTTGTAGGAAGAATTTCTGTCTGATAAGTGGTTTTACTTTTAAAAGCATGGAGGAATAATTAATTCCGTATAATGAATCACAAGCTATAAAAGCGATGGTACTTTTAAGACTC
Source organism: Otolemur garnettii (assembly GCF_000181295.1). Taxonomy (NCBI): domain Eukaryota; kingdom Metazoa; phylum Chordata; class Mammalia; order Primates; family Galagidae; genus Otolemur; species Otolemur garnettii. Next base: position 18,760,648 of record NW_003852397.1, on the reverse strand, counting down.
AGGAGCAGATAGAGGGTGTGTCTGACCGATGTGCCGCAGCAGAGCCAAACCATCCTTCTTCTCCAGCAGGAGCAGCTAGCAGTGAAGGAGGTGGCTTCTGCAGAGGGAGAACCAGAATGTTTCCTGCCATCACACTTAACATATGGAAGTCCCAGGAGGGGAAAAAATGTAGCTGTCTGAATCATGACAGAAAATAAAATATAATACATAAATCCACAGTGAATGGGGAAATATGCCACAGTTATATTTCTTTTGTGAAAATGTAAACATGCAAATCTTTCATCTGGAGAGAAACCAGAGAACAAAGATATAGTATCAGCATTTTCTCCTGAAGGGAATCGTCTACTGTCACGCCAATGTAGGTTTTTTTGATCACAATGCCTCTGTGTGACCTGTGTGTACCTGTGTGTGGCAACCAAGGTGTGTGATAAATTGTATATGATGTGATTAAATGCTGCCACTCATGATTTGAATCCATAGACAACACCTGATTAGGTGACCTCCTGAGTAGGGGAGGGTTAGTTAATTATGTCCAATGTGCCATGCCCAGTAAAGTTCAGTGTGAATGAATTATTTCAATGAACGATTGTATATTTCAGGCAATATGCTAGGAATACAAAGGTGAATATGACAAGCTTACTGTGCTTTTCGACATTCTCAAATTCTTGCTAAGGACAGATATGATAAGAACAAATTCTTAAACAGAGACAGAGAAATGTTTAATGAAGATATGGTTACAGAGAAAAAATAATTAATTTGTTTATGGATGTCAGGAATACTTCACAGAGGAGGTGATAGTCAAAATTCTTACGGAAAAATATACACTATATTTTGTCATAATTTGGATGTTGCTTACTTTCAGTGTTTAGCAAAAGTCTTTTTTCCAACTAAATTATTTATTCTCAAAAAGGATATTAATTTTCTTTTCAAGCTCTCAATTACTCACATAATTGGTATTTGCCAATTTAACACTTGGAGTTTCTATTTCTGTGGATACTAGAAGGTCTATGATAGATGTTTGCTGGTGATTTTGATGAGGCACAAATTTGAATCATAGCTTTGTGAGATGGGTGTGTGGGCAGGAGTCACATAGCTAACGCCTGAGTCTGCCAACCTCTCAGTATCCACAGACAGGCACGGATCTATTGCACTGTATCTTTTGCTACATCAGCAATAACTCTTGTGCCGTGAAAAAAGTTTTGCAACTTTATCTAGATTAGACTAATATAATAAGATTTACAATAGACCATATCTCATTTTAGTGGTGAAGTTGACATACATAACTTTCTCTCTTTTTTTTTTTTCTGGAGAGAGAGTTTCACTTTGTCAGCCTGGGTAGAGTTCTGTGGTATCCTCATAGCTCACAGCAACCTCAAATTCTTTGGGCTCAAGTCATCCTCATGTCTCAGCTTCCCAAGTAGCTGGGACTTCAGGCACCTGCCACAATGCTCAGCTAATGTTCTACTTTGAGTAGCGATGGGGTCTCCCTTTTGCTCAGGCTGGCCTAGAATTCCTGAGCTCAAGCAATCTGCCAGTCTTGACCTTCCAGAGTGCTAGGAGTCCAGGCATGAGCCGCTGCACCCGGCCTGGCATGCAGAACTTTATCATTTCTTTCCTGCATTTATTGAAATGCTCATGTATTTCAAGTCATTCTTCAGCATGTTCCGTTGTATTTTACTGTTTTGTAGGGAATATTACATATTAAAAGATCATTGGCAAATTGAGGAGCTACAATAATCTGTTATTTTCTAAGTCAACATGAAGTGTATTCTATACTCCCCAAACCTTAATGACTCAACATGTTCTTTATAAACAAGAAAGATAAAAGCAGAAACATCTTCATATTACTCATTCCTTTTTAAAGAATCTTCATAATCTAAATAATTACAAAACCAGTACAGATTGTATGGGTATAAACAACCAAAATATTTTTAAAAAGCTAAGTGGCAAACTAGTTATTAATAATGACAAATACCTTATGTGGGGGTTTTCATTTTTGTATATGAATAGGGACTGATTTGTCTAAAACATTTCTTAAGTTTGATTCACACTTAGTAACTGGTTAGCATACTTCACTAAGGGTAAAGCAATCACGGAACCCTCAAAGGTAAAGCATTTATTCTATCAACACTAAAGAGTTCCCATTTTCAAGTATTTCACTGGGAAGAGTAAAAAATTTTGAACCTTTGTATTTAATTTGATTCATAAAAATGTACGACTTGTATTCACATTGTTATAATTTAATTTTATAAAAATGTTTACTGTCAGTGAAAAGACATTCATTATATTTTATTTCACTATAATAAACTTTCTTCTTAAATATAGCCAAGATAATTATTCTGCTTGGATATATGCAAATACAATCATGAGCAGAGAGTAAACAAACACCCCTACGTGAAGGGTCCATAGGCTGCTCCTCACAGGGTTCTTAACAGGGAGGCTATTTTAATAGTTTCTGTTCTTTCAATGTCATGGAATATATTGCAGAGTCAAAAACTATTAGTGGTATCTAATTGTTACTATTGATTTAAATCTAAATTCCAAACAATATGAAAATTCTCTCCTTATCTATTTAAAGTACTCCCAGTAGTTATGTCCATTAGAGTCAAGTTCCTCTGCTTCCACCTTTATAAATGCTTTTCATTCCCTTTCAGAACTCCATTCTATTGCTTTTTAAGATGAGGTGTTGCTCAGGCTACACTCAAACTCTTAGGCTCAAGTGATCCTCTCGCCTCAGCTTCCCGAGCAGCTGAGAATACAGGTGCCTGCTCCTCACCCAACCGATTTTTCTTTGTAGTAGACTTTCTATAGGATGAGGATAATTGAAAGCTTTCTCTTTGCTTGTTTTGTTTGTCTTGACTTTTAAAAAATGTGAACACCAAACTCAATTGCTCTTGTTTTATGCACACTCACCCACATACACATACACACACAAAGGCAGACTTGGGAACCATTTTTCATCAGTAAGTTAACTTTTGTTGCCATTTGTTAGAGAATAGTTTTAGGTATTCTAATAACCCCTCTTCCTCTCTCTTTTGTTGTATTTAACTTTATGAAAAGTTAATTTCCCAGCTCTTGACGATGCAATGCTACATTTCCCTTTCCCCCCATTTTTAAAAGGACTATTATAATCAGACTGCAAATTTATTTTAACACATAAGGGCTGACTACAGAGGTTTCTCAATAGTGAAAGGAAAAAAAAAAACCTAAATGAAATGTCTTCTCTCACCAGTCTCTAGATACACGAATAAAAATAATAAATACATTCTATATTTTATGTGGATTTAGATATGTGTGTAATATATGAAAAGAGATGATATGACACAGGGAGGGGATGGGGGATTCTACTCCCAATGCTGTAAGCATAACATGCAGTTTGAACTCATCTTATTGTACTTTCCCATTGGTCATGAAAACAAGGATGCTAATTTTACAATCAAGTCAAAGACGACCATGAGTTGTAGTGGAATAACCCTTAAATTTAGAATCAGAGGGCAAACTCGAGTTCCACTTCTAACCTTGGATAGCTGTGTAACACTGGAATTACTTGGCTTCTTGAACCAACTTTTGGTTCTGTCAGTAATAAAACCACTTCAGATGGGCAACGTAGCATTATGTCTGTAAGAAGACATCTGAGCCTGCCTCTCTGCACTTGATTTCTGGTTTTGCCTTCCTTACACTATGTGGCATTTGGCCAATTACTTCATTACTCTGTGCCTTGGAGGTATCATCCACCAAATGTAGGTAATACTTCTAATCTTCTTAGAATGATTCTTAGGATTAAATGAGTTAAGTGTAGAAGAGTGTTTGTAAATCATCGATGAATGTTGTTTTTATTTATTTTATTTTATTTTTCAGTTTTTGGCCGGGGCTGGGTTTGAACCCACCACCTCTGGCATATGGGGCTGGCGCCCTACTCCTTTGAGCCACAGGCGCCACCCTGTTGTTTTTATTTTCAATATTATTTTTACTTAATGAATTCTTGTAAAAATTAAGAAAAAACAGAAAATATTCTATAACCATAAAGCATTACACAAAGTGGTAGTACACAACAAAGGGATTTTGACGATGCTTTTCTGTGTCTGTAACTAAGGATTTTTCACGGGGCTCACCATTTCAATATCACATACTAATCTCCTAGCTACTTGTTACATACTAGACTTAATTTTTACTTAGCCACAAAGAGTTAAAAGAGCTTTTCAAAGCACTTTCTGATTTGGGCACAATTTATCAAAACTTATTATTAATTCACAAAAGTTGGCATTAGACCATGAACTTCTTCAGAAATAATTACAAAGCAAAAGCATTCAGCTGCCTCAAAAATAACTTCAGATTTCTTTCTAAAGGGGGAGGATTTTAAAATAAAATAATTTCCTTTTATCTTTAAATTGATTTAGGGACATTATAAATTCTGTTTTTTAGGAATCAATCAAACATAATCTCAATTAACTATACACAGAAATTCCAATAAATAGGGATAAGCTTTTAAAAATTACCATGTTGGTCACCACAAAAAAAAGAACCTCCACAGAATTAGATATGCCCCTGCACAATATTATAGGTTTAAATATACAACTCATATTCCAGAGCTATTATTATGGTCTCAAAGTCTGGGGCTGAAACTGAAAGATGCATTTCAGCTGCAAATATGTAGCAATTATCATGAAATGAACTTCATTCCACATTCTTGCTAATCACCATGGTAACCTGCATTCAATGGATTCTTTCTGGGAAATATTCCAGACTTGATCAGACATTTTTAGTTTAGAAGTTCAGAATATTTTTACTTACTTGGTTGCCTATATTGTTGTTTTTAGCAATATATAATGAGATTATAAAAAGAAGGTTCTAGAATATTGAACCAGTTTGAAAATTCCAACCAAAGGAACATATAATATCAAAATTCTTGGGTTCAATAGGCATGAAGAATGATTGAAAAATCATATTTACCAATGATAATTCATAAACATGTTAATGAAAACACGAATAGTTTTTAGTACTTTCTTAAGGGATATAAATTGAACAGTTACTTGACCATTGATAACATTTACTTGACCAATGTCAAATAAATGTATATACTTTATACACTTTCAATTTTTAACACTAAATATATTGGACATAACACTGAAGCTTATCCACAACATGATATTAACAAGAATTTATCATTTAGCTATAGAAAAAAATTATCCATTTTGGCAATTAAGCACTAGAGAAATGCATTATCTTAGGATATATACCAGAGGGATGAGGAGTTTTGGTGCTAAATAAATATCACCTTCTCAGGCCAATGTACATAGCTTGGGAGATAACCTATACAGCAGAATTGGAAAACATAGACATCTGTTAACTCCTGAAGGGGAGAGCCACCAGGTCCGGGCATGTTGACTGGGTGCTGGGAAAGCACTCACAATGAACAGTTTGCTTTAGGATGGGAAGAAAATCAGGGGAGGGAAAAGCAACATTGAGATTGAGGACCACATAACCAAAACATGCAGCCATTGTCCCTAGGGAGCAAAAGTATGTCTTGGGGACAGTATATATCCATGGTGTGGAAACTTAACATGGAGTTAATTGGTCTAGGCAACCTTGTTTCTAATATAATTGTTGGTGTTGCCTAAAAGTTATTGCCCAAGCCCTAAGGCCTTTTGCCAAAACTCTAGAACTTGGAACTCAATAAATAACGTGTTAAAATAATTTTATAAACTGAGCTTTATAAACAACTCAGATCTATGTACAGTGACGTTTTGGGCTTAAATCTACGTGAATGGAAATGGAAGGTCCAAGAAGATAGATTCACTAAAGACTGAGATTTGCCTGGAAGGTTGTGGAACACTCTTTTTTCTCTCTGCCTCATGACAACGTCAACAGGCCTTTGGGATAGTAACCCCGAATCACAGCTGAAAGTGCTATAGGACACACACACACACACACACACACACATACACACACACAGAGTCCCTGGAATACTCAGAGAAACTCGAAGTCAAGAGGGGATTATTATGGCCTCTACTGTGGCCCCTAAAATTTCATATACTGATCCTAACCCCAGTACCTCAGGTCATGGTAGTACTTAGGAACAAGGTCTTTAAAGTGGTAAATCAGGTAAAATGAGGCCGTATCAGTGATCCTTAATCCAATATAACTGATAGCTTTTAAGAAGAATTAGAGATTCACAGAAGGAGAATCATGTGAAGACTCTAGGAGAGAAACTTTATAAAAAAGACTCTACCAATGACTTGATCTCAGACTTCCAGCCTCCAGAATTATGAAAAAATGAATTTCTGTTGTTTAAGCTACTTGATATGTGACACTTTGTTATGGAAATCCTTATCAAATTAATATGGGAAGGCCAGAGATAGTGGCTCATGTTTATAATCCTAGCACTCTGGGAGGCTAAGGCAGGTGGATCACCTGAGCTCAGAGTTCGAGACCAGACTGAGAAAGAGCAAGATCCTGTCTCTACTAAAAATTGAAAAGCTAGCCAGGTATTATGGTGGGTGCCTATAGTCCCAGCTACTCAGGAGGCTAGGGCTAGAGGTTCTCTTGAACCCAAGAATTTAAGGTTGCTGGGAGTTTTGATGCTATGGCACTCTACCCAGGGCAACAGTGAAACTTTCTCTCAAATTAATATGGGGAAGTTAAGACACTAGAGGAATTTTTACCTTTTGTCACCTATAGCCACAATAAAGATTAAGAAAAAGCCCAGCTCCTACCAAGATTAACACAAATCCTGAGATTAGAGGTCTATTCATTTCCGTTTTTAGTACTATGTATAAAACGTCTGTCTTTCAAGATAAAATTACAAAGCATGACAAGTCAAGAAAAAAATACACTCAAGACACAAAGCAAGCATTCGAACTAGGTTTATATAGGACACAGAATGTTAGAATTATCATGCAGGGAATTTTAAATAACTATGGTTAATATTTAAGGGTTCTAATGGAAAAAGTAGGTAATATGCAAAGACATATGGGTAATGTAAGCAGGATATAGAAAGTATAAGAAAGAATCAAAAGGAAATGCCAGAAATAAAACTGTCACAGAAATAAAGAGTGGTTTTGATGGCCTCATACATAGACTCAGCTGAGAAATGGAATCAGGAGCTTGAAGATGGGTAAAGAAAAACTTCCAAAACTGAAATGTAAAGAGAAAACAGAATTGAGAGAATGGAACGTGACATCCAAAAACAGTGGGGAAATTTCAAAAGATATAATGAACATGTAATTGAAATACTAAAAGAAGAAAGATAGAATGGAACAGAAGAAATATATAAAAAAAATTAGCCAAGAACTTTTCAAAATTAATGACAGACACTAATTTGCAGATTCAAGCGTTTGAAGAAACCCATAAATGGTGAATATGAATAGACGATATGACTATTTAAAAATACAAACAGAATTCTTTTTTTTAATGCTTAGAAAAATTCACTTTTTATTTCAGATTAATATGAGGGCACAAAGGATTAGGTTATGTTGTTTGCATTTGTTACGTAAAGTTCAAGTTGGAGTTGAGCCTGTCACCCGGGGGTGGGCTGTATACCTTTACTTTGTGATTATAGGTAAGACCTTACCCAATGACTTTCCTCATCAAACCCCCCATTTCCTACCCCTCCTTCACTCACACAGACTTGAATTTAATTGTGTTTTATTCTCATGTGGATGCATAGTTGTTTTCTTTATTATTATTATTATTATTAAATGATAGCTGTGGACATTAATGCAATCATGGGGTACAGTGTGGTGTTTTCACATACAATTTGATATATTTTCATTAAACTGGTTAACATAGCCTTCATGTCATTTTCTTAGTTATTGCATTACGATGTTTGTATTCTACTTTTAGAAAGATTCGCTTGTACCCTTGTAAGATAAAGCATAGAGGTGATACCTCGAGTCACCCTCCCTACAAACAGAATTCGTAAAACTAAGCAACAAGAAAACAGCCCAATTACCAGATGAATAAGGTACTTGATACACACCATACTATAGATGATATGTGGATAGTACATAAGCATATGAATAGGTACTCAATTTTATATATTTTTAATTATAAATTAAAACAAGGAGATATAATGGAGACTACATCTTTTATGTTTACCTGGTTGGAGCCGAAACACATTCTTCTTAGTAAAATATCTTAAGAATGGAAAAACAAATGTCCAGTGTACTCAATACTAATATGAAACCAGTATATAAACAGTTGCATGCTCATATAACAATAAAACACAATTATAATCTAGTAAGAGGAGCGGGGGAAGTGAAAGAAGGGAGGGGGGAGGCAGAAGGAGGGAGGGCATTGGGTGGATCTCACCTAATGTGCACATTGTGAGGGTGTGTAACACGCCCCCGGGTGAGGGGCTCTTTTACAACTGGAACTTTACCTTGGAAGTGAGAACAATGTAATCTAAAATTTTACCCTCATATTAATTTGACATAAAAAATTAAATAAACGAACATACGAGAGTAAAAAAAATTGTGATGAAGGACTAGAAAAATAAAATAAAATAAAAAAATAAAACAATGAGATATCATGACGTAACTATTAGAATAGCTAAAATCCATAGCACTCAAAAAAATAAAAAAAAAAATCTAACAATATGTGGTACCAATCACTGGTAGAGAAATGCGGCAACAAAAACTCTCATTACATGCTGATGGGAATGTAAAATGATTTCATATCTACATCCACATAAAATGCTGCATGTTCATGCTTATAGTAACTTTATTCATGATTGCTTCAAATTGAAAGCAATCAAGATACCTTCTATAAGGTAAATGGATAACAAGGCCTGGTGTATCTATACAGTACTCAGGAAAGGGAGGAATAGAGAGAAAGAGAGAGGGTAGCTATCAAACCACAAGAACGAAAGGATGGATCTTAATGCACATTATTAGTGAGAGAAGCCAGCGTGAGAAGCTACATTTTGTTTAATTCCAATTTTATGGTAATCTGGAAAAGTCAGAATTATAAAGGTAGCAAACAGATTAGTGGTTGTCAAGGGTCCAGTAAGGGATAGGATAAAGTTATTAAATGAAGCACACTGGAATTTTTAGGTGGCAAAAATGTTCTGTATGACACTGTAATAGTGAATACAAAATGTAAAACCTATGATAGCTGAATATACAGAACTTTACAGCATTAAAAAGTAAGTATATATCAAATTTTCTAAAAGTAATTTAAGAATTGAAAAATCTCAAAACGAAATGCATAATGTGACAAAAATAATTTAAATATATTACAAATGTATGAAACAATCTCATTGAGATGGTGGGAGAATAAGCAGTTGACCTACGTAACTCTGAAAGTGAATGGAGTCTATAAGGCTAAAGCCCAAGGAAACTATTTAAAACTACACTCTGCTTGAGAAAGATGTTTCCCATGGGGACATGGATTAACAAGCCTGAAACCATTATGTACATATCCCTGGACTTGGACAATTAAATAAACAGGTGACAGATGGTGGGAGCCAGGTTTGTTACTGTTAGAGGGAAAGTAGCAGCGAGGGAACAGGCTAAAATGATCCATTAGAGTTGGAGATACCCTATGAGCTCATGTTTAGGATAGTAGAAATAGATATGGTTACATACAGAGATATTTATGAATGTGGGTATGTATTTATGGATGGGTATATGTGTTTACAGGTTACTACACACACACGTCTCTTCTTACTTCGTCATCTGAGAAGGTTTAGAAGCAACAACCCTTCAGTAGCAAAGAGCATACCTAACATCATGCTCCAATTAAAAAAAAAAAAAAAAAAAAACTAAGTGTCTTGGAGTGTTTGCTTGTACTAGGACTGGGGAAGGAAATACACAAGATAGGACTGGAGCCTCTTCTAATGCCAGAAGGTAAGGAAGTGCTTGGGAAAAAGCCTACACGATAGAGGTGTGTACAAAAGACAGACCCAACTGAGAAGGGTTTCCAAGTGCCATAGCTGGAAAAGTTTTGCAATAAAATGAAAGAATATTGGATTGTCTTAGTTTAGGCTACTGTAACAAAGTACCATAAATTGGGTGGTTTAGAAATTTATTTCTCACCCTTCTGGAAACTGGAAAGTCCATGATAAAGATACCACTGGGGGCGGCCCCTGTGGCTCAAAGGAGTAGGGCCATATACTGGAGGTGGCGGGTTCAAACTCAGCCTCTGGCCAAAAACTGCAAAAAAAAAAAAAAAAAAAAGGATACCACTGGGAGGCTGAGGCAAGTGGATCCCTTGATCTCCCTTGGAGATCAGCCTGAAGAAAAACAAGACCCCCCATTTCTACTAAATAGAGAAAAAGTAGCCAGTTGTCATGGTAGGCACCAATAGTCCCAGCTACTTGGGAGGGTGAGGCATGAGGATTGCCCAAGCCAAGAAGTTTGAGGTTGCTGCGAGCTATGACGCCATACCACTCTACTCAGAGAGACAGAATTAGACTCTGTCTCAAAAAGCAAACAAACAAACTAAGATTCCAGGAGATTTTTAATTTCTTTCTCTCTCTCTCTCTCTCCGTTTTTTTTTTTTTTTAAACAAAGAAAATTTAGAGCACTTCCAAAGAGAGTTGGAAACAGTCCCTCTCATGAAAAACGGAGAGAGGACCTTAAATTTTCTCATACTAGGAAGTTCTTATTCAGAAATAGGATCTTTGGACTCATTGCGTGCACACACACACACACACACATTCTTTCCCATTTTTCTTCTCTTTATCTTTTTGCTACATTTCCTGAGACAATGTCTCAACATCATCTTACAACTTTTTTTTTTTTTTTTTTAGTTTTTCGTTTCTACTATTATCATCTGAATTTCCAGGCTTTTTTTTTCCTCTTTTTTTCACTGAACCTGACTCTTGTGTAGCATACTCTTTTTTTTCCCCCATCGAGGCAATATTTCTGTTATCTCTTCATAGTCTCTGTAAAGACTTAGTATGTTAGGACTTGTATGACAAAGTGCTGTAAACTGGGTGGCAAATAAATAACAGAAATTTATTTATCACAATTGCAAAGGTGAGGAAGTTGGAGATGAAGGAGCCGGCTGATTTGGTGTCTGGTGAGAACACCCCTTCTGGTCACAGATGGCTACCTATCTTCTGTCTGCGCCCTACATGACAGGAGTGAGAAAGCCCTCCAGGATCTCTTGAATAAGGTGGTTCATCTCATTGTATACTGTATTTCTGTATCATACCTAATTACCTCCTGGAGGCCCCACGTCTGCATATCATCACACTGCAGTGTAGGATTTCAATATGGGGATTTGACGAGATACATTTGGTTTGTAGTATGGGTTACAATCCAAAAGATGAAATAAATACACATGAATGCATAACTGTATTAATTGATTGATTGATTAATTAGTTAATAGGGGAGATTAGACAAATCTCCCCTGGGGAAAATTCCAAATAATTTATATAGGTATACTGCACTCAAAGAGGTAGAACATAATATACTTCTTAAGGTGGGGGTGTGCAAAGTGACTTTCTTCTAAAGGGGAAGATTATATAACCTTGGAGAAACCTAACAAATACTGCTGCAGCCAGGTGTCAAGGTTAACACCAATAGTGATGAAGTCATATCAATAATACCTCCCATTGTTATAATGTGGTGATAATAGAACTTTATCATTGTCTTCCTCCCCGACACCTATCACCCGAGTCTAATCATGAGAAAAACATTGGAAAAACTCCAGTAGTAGTACCTTCTACAAAATGCCTGACTAGCAATTTTCAAGACTATCAAAATCAACAAATTTATCAACCTAACAGATACAACGACTAAAATACATGGTATGGAATCTTGAATGAGATCCTGGATCAGAAAGAGGACATTAGGTAAAAGTTAAAGATCTCTGAATGAAGTTTGGAGTTTAGCAGGCAACACTGTATCAACGCTGGTTTTGTAATGATGGCAAATAGACTCTATTAATGGAGAATGATTGGAATAGGGAAAGTTGAGGGCAGTGTATAGGAGGGTTCTGTCTTTATCTTTGCAAATACTGCGCAAATCTAATACTATTCTAAAATAAAAAGTCATTTAAAAGTTTGTTAGATCTTTCACAAGGGTTAAATTTTTTCTCATTTTTCTTTTTTTATTGCCCTTTATAAAGGCAGCAGATGTTACCATTACAATGATGTATTCTGCCCTATGAAATCCTCATTTCTTCCAGCTAGAGGTACGTCTATAATAATTTTATGATTTTAAAATAACTCATAAAATTAGATTTATACATATTTATGCTGCCAAAAATACATTTTGTCCAGTTGCATTAGTTTTCAGGCTTTATGAAAATGGAATCATTCTTCTCAGCAGTCATTTGCAAAGGGCCTTTTCTAGTCAATATTGTTTCTAAGGCACTTCGTTTTTACACTTTAAGTCACATCCTTTCCCCCAGTCCCTAAGTTAAAAATCCAGGAGGTAGACAAACACTGTGACACTTTCATTTCAAATGTATATTATGTTCCCTTTCAAATGCATGCTGTCCTTATTTACTGTGACTCATAGGCTTTCCAAATGTAAAAGTTCATACATAAATATGAATTTTTTCCATATATTTATCTTCTCTACTGAACCCACTTTTCAAATTGCATCCTCCTTTTAAAAATGAATTTCTTTACTTGTAAATGAATAAACTTCTATAGTTTCTAAATTTTCTAAAACAGTTTTTGTAAAGGTGGTTTCCTTGGAAGTTGGGAAATTAGGTTATACTGTGTATCAAAAAGAATATGTAAAACTGCTTTGCTACAGCTGAGATGGCATAAATGAGAACTTTTGGCTAATCGATCCTTCATTCTTCCTTCACAAATATCTGTATTCTTAAACAATAAAAGTAATATTTCATCAAATATTTATTTAATTTAATTTTCACTGTTGACTAATATTCCACCCTGGGACCACATATAACTTTATTTAAATGACTATCATCTCTAGACAGTCGTGTTATATCCAGTTGGTGAATATTACAAATTCTGCTTCTGTGAACATTTTTGGGCATGAAGCCTGACGCATGTGAGTGTTCCCTGTGGCATATTCCTAGGTGTGGACTTTCTGGTTATAAGGTAAATGAATAAGAGCCTTACAAAGTTATGCTAATTTGTTTTCCAAAGTGCTTCGATTTTTGAGCTAGTCACGTCACTTTGGTCCGTATCTGCTATAGTAATCGAGACAGTAACTTGTCAAAGTTCCTGTTTATTACTGTTAAAGGGTAAACAAAGGCACACTGCAATTTTAAGAAATGTGTTTAAATAAACAGCAATTTGTGAATTGGACACCTCCATTCCAGAAGTGACTGGAGGACTCTGCCAAAGAACATGCTGGAAGACTTTAACAGAGAAAACACAAAGTGAAGAAAATACTTGGTTACAGTTATACATGGCCTTCTTTGATCAACTCTGCTTATATAAAGGTGAGTTACTTGGCGGCTTCTGATGGTTAACATTTTTCATTTTTGCCTTAATATGTCCATTATAGCTCAAGTTACGTTTCACTTATGCTTATAAATCAAGCAAGCTTAAGGTCAATTATAAAGTCTAACTGGCTTTGTTTGCTCAGGGATTCTTCCTATCTAATCTCTATTTTAATCTACTTTCACATAGCCTGTCTGCTAGGTTTAAAAAGCTATCTCATTATGATATAAATTAGCATTTACTTAGTCACTAAGGAAGTTGAGCATTTCAGCCATATATTTATTGAGTATACACATTCCCTTTGTGCCATTATATGTTTTGCTCATATTTATGTTAGATTATTATTTTTTTTTGTAGCAACACCAAAAATAAATAACTAGGATTTGATCAAGCTGAAAAGCTTCTGCACAGCTAAGAGTACCACACCCAATACAAATAGCCTTCGGGATGGGAGATTTTTGCATGTTATGAATCTGACAAAGATCTGATAACTATAATCTATCGAGAATTCAAAGAAATCAATAAGAAAAGAGCTAACAATCCCATTTCTAAGTGGGCAAGAGACTTGAACAGAAACTTCTCTGAAAATGACAGATAAATGGCCAACAAACACATGAAAAAATGCTTATCGTCTCTAATCATCATAGAAATGCAAATCAAAACCACTCTGAGATACCACCTACCTCCAGTAAGACGAGCCCACATCACAGAGTCCCAAAGCTACAGATGCTGGTGTGGATAAGGAGAGAAGGGAACACTACTACACTGCTGCTGGGAATGCAAACTAATACAACCCCTGTGGAAAGAAGGGTGGAGAATTCTCAAAGAAATAAAAGTTGCCCTTCCTTTTGATCCCACAATCCTGTTACTAGGTATCTACCCAGAAGAACAAAAAATGTTTTACCACAGAGATGTTTGCATCAGAATGTTTATTGCAGCTCAATTCATAATTGCCAAGGCATGGAATCAACATAAATGCCTAACAACCCATGACTGGATTAATAAACTATGGCATATGTATTCCATGGAATGCTATTCAGCGGAAAGAAAAGATGGAGACTTGACATCATTTATGTTTACCTAGATGGAGTTGAAACAATGTACTCAATACTAATATGAAACCAATATATAAACAATTATACACCCATAAGAACAATAAAACACAAATATAGTCTAACAAGGGGGGGAGGGTGAGAAGGAGAGGGGAGGACTTCTGGTGTGGGGGGGAAGGCAATTGGTGGGATCTCACCTAAATGTGCACAATGGGGGCTTTCAGCATGCCGCCCGGTGAAAGGCTCCTTTGCAACTTGAACTTGGAAGTCAGAACAATGGAACCTAAAAATTTGTACTCTCATATTAATTCAAAATAAAAAAAAAAGACAGATTTTCTTTTTCTAACTGGTAGAAGGACTCTATATAATATGTTTAGAATAGAATATTAATTAGAATATGTTTAGAATTAGAATATTAATTAGAATAGAATATTAATATTCTATTAATAAACATTGATAGAATTGTATGTATTCCAGGTATTTTTTGCCAGTTGATTCTTTATTTTTTTATATTTAAAGACACCTTTTAATTTAAATAGTAGAAGATAAAAATTCTTAATTTTAATAGGATCCAATTGATTAATATTTTTTCTATGGTAAACACTTGCTTCACAATGTCAAAATCAGAGAAATATTTTATTTACTAACACAAAGTTTAAGTCATAAAATCACCTTCAAACCATAAACTCATCAGAGGTAGATAATTTTTTAAGGTTCTAGTTATCAATCTTATTTTTCATCCCTTCCTTCCTCTTCTCTTCCCCCTTCCTCCTTCCCTCCCTCCCTTTCTCCTTTCCTTTCTCTCTCCCTTTCTTCATTCCCTCTCCCTCCTTTCCTCTCTTCCTTCCTTTTCTCTTCTTTTTCTTGTTGCCTTTCAGATTCTAGTTGTTTTAGCATCGTATAGATATTAATAATTGTCCATTATTTCCCCTCTGATACGTAACGAGGCTATATGACATTCTCATTCACATCCCTGTTTCTGAGCTTTCCATTTACTTCACTAATTCTTTTCTTTAACTTTGTGGAAAATTCCAATTTTTTTTTCCATGTCATTTTCTCAGTTATTGTTTTAAAACGTTCACATTCTACTCTTAGAAAGATTCACTTGTACCCCTGGAAAATTACAATTTTAAATTATTATAAACATGATTAGCCTTGACATTGGCAACAGGAGGGCAATTAGACCTCCACCCAGTGTGACTACTGTTTTCATTTTAAGAGAGTCTTGGTAATTCTTAGGTCTTTATTCTCACATATACAATTTAAGATTATTTTGTTCTATGAAAAATTTTATTGGGAAGCTGAGTAAAATTTATTTGAATCTAAAGATAAAATTTGGGGACAATTGATATCATCTTAATACTGCATCTTCCAGCATATAAATTTAGGATAATTCTCCTTTCATACACATTTTTCTCAAGATTTTAAAATAATTTGTTTAATTAGTTTACTTAGGAAAGTCTTACAAATTTTAGTAGATGTAATATTAGGTTTCTTACAACCTTTGATGATAATATCAATGTCATTTTTTAAATTACATTTTATGTTCATGGCTGGCTTACAGAAATGCAATTGTTTTTTGCACAAAGACTTTAAAGGCTGAAAGTCTTCCCTTTTTTCCTCCACTGTTTTCAGTCACAATTTACTTTACACTATCAACTGCAAAGCAGGCACAGGGAGGCAAAGATAAGACACACATAAACTGACAGAAAATTTACAACATATTTAGAAATAATCTAATTTGTATGGGGAATAGTTTTGTTTCTTCTGTAATCCCCCACTATGCCAAGTCATTTCTGACAAATAATAATTATTTATATATTATTTTATGTTGTTATTGCATAATTTAATCCGCTAGTCTTATTTGTGAACTTTTCTGAGTAAAATAACCTTATCTTTTCCAATCTCAACCTTATCAGAAGAATAATTGGATATAAACATTCATTAGGTTAATGAGTCAAGACAATGCCACTGACCCAACAAACGATGAGAGGAGCATCAGGTGGTTCTATAGTTATGTATGTGGGTTTTGGCTGAGCCAACCACATGCCAACTCTCTGCAGGGATCTTTTTAAAAGCATTTGTGCATTTGTAATTGCAACAAGGTGCCTGGGTTGACCCTTATAGGTTAGAATTAGAGCCAAGGACAGACAGTAGCCTGACTATGAGCCCATGATATGACTCTATTAATTACTTCCATATGTTTAAACAATTTTAGCTTTGACTTTTCTTATTACAGCCTATTAATTAAGTGTCCGAGGTTTGGATAAGACTTTTGTTCTGATTTCACTTTTGCAAGTTTCTACTGATTTTAAACTCCACTCTTATAGGTTCATAACTATTTGCATATGGCCTTTATGCTTGAAGGTCAACTTGACAGGTCCTAAAATCCTTGATTCACATTTTCTTCCTTTGAGTATCATAAATGTGTTGCACCAGCTCGTCAGCCGTCTAATCACCTTAGAGTTGGGAGCTCAAAATGACTACAGTTCTGGCCAACATCTTGAATTGCATGCAACCACATAAGAGATCTGAAGCTGTACCACCCAATGAAGCCACTTCTGAATTCCTGAGCCACGGATGCAATATGAGATAATAAATATTTATTTAAGTCACTAAATTTATGAGTAATATATTACCAATCAAAAACTAATATAGTAAGCTTCTGGGGAAGACCACATCAGCAAGAGGAAGGATTTCTTTAATGATCTGAGTCAGAAGCATGAATGGTTATTCTAGAAACAGCAAGGAAACTGAGACAGCTGGGGCAGAGTGGGCCATGTGGCTAGAGACATGACTATCTGGGATTTACAGGCCAGGGTCAGAACTCTGGCTCTACTTTGAATGGCCACGGAAGTTTTGAAGCATGATTCATTTGTGACTTTTTTATAACACTGACTGCTGTGTGGACAATAGACTACCAGAGAATATTCTATAGTAGAAGTGGGGAAAGAGCAGGATCAGTTGGAAAACTGATTTTTATTCTGAGAATATTATCATATTTCTACCAGGTGACGTTTAAACAGTTTTACCGTTGAATTTAGGCTTGACTTTGTCATTACAGTATATTAATTAAGTGCCCAGAGTTTTGTTCGATTTGATTTTACCATGCAGCTCCTATTGTTTTAAAACTACATTCTTGGTGTTTATAACTCCTTGCCTCTGGCCCTTATGATTGAAGGTCAACAATGAAAACACTATTGGATTTTATGAATTTGACTTATTTTTTATTTGCCTTGAAGCTTACTTGTATATAAATAATTCTTAATTTCTAATTGATCAAACCACATAATAACAGTGCTTTCACAAGTCAGACTTTGTGTGGATCACTATTCTTTCTAAATAATAACTGAGAATTAATCAATAGATTAAAATCTTTTGTTTCTCAAAATAACAACTGACCTAAAAATTGAGGAAAAATACGTATTGTTTTTGGTTAAAAATCTTGATTTATTGGTCAATACATGTATGTAACTGCTTACTAAATTTTTTATCAGCTTTGTCTGTTCCTTATGTGCAAAGAGTCATTGACTTTTTAGGAGTGTTATTAATGGAAGGAGTATTTAAAATACCCTCTTGTAACTTGCTGGCATTTATTTTATGTCCAGCTGCATTTACTGATGTTAAAATATTTTAGTAGATAATTCAGCAATCACAAATCTTCAAAGGTCAGAGAAAGCCCAAAGAGTTTTTCAATAGGATTGAAGCCTTAATAATTATAGAACAGAAATTTGAATTATGAAACTGTTTGCCTGGTATCTTTAAGATTATTATATTCATGCTAGAAGAGATTGTGTGAGACCTCATATGTACATATTCATATATATACACACACACATGCACATATATATATATATATATAGACATGCATATATATACATTTTTTAAAAGAAAAAAGATAAAATTTACTCATGAAGCAGGATGAACTTATTTTAATAAAAGTGCTTTATTTGTATAATTTTTGTTGTTATATATTTTAGTGAGAATTATGAATAAAAAAAAACTAAGAACATGAGCAAGCAGGGTTTAATGTTGGAAACAGAAACCACTCTAGATATTTAAGCAAGATTTTATTTAATATGGAAAATTAAATACTTAATTGTTAAATATTAAATTGTTGAATTGGGTAAACCAGCAGTTTCTAGGTTGGGACTCTCGGAAAGTCTCCAACAAACAATATAAAATTGATTCACTAGGGGAACCACCATGGCTATTATCATCGGTTGTACCAGTTAGATCTGAAGTTGTGGTCATCTTCACAACAGTTTCTGCACACAGGGAATTTGTGAATGGGCACCTGAAGCTGCAAATGAAGCTAACATGGTTTGGATGCTCTTGCCCCTCCAATCCTGGTGTTGAAATTTGATTCCAGTGTTGGATGTGGGCCCTGGTGGGTGGTGTTTCTGCCATGGAGACAGAGTCCTGATGAAAGGCCTTGTGATCTCTCTGTTGCAGTAAGTGAGGTCTTGTTTTATCAGTTAACAGGAGAGTTGGTTGTCTGGAGCTTCCTCCTCTTTTTTGCTCCCTCTCTCACAATATGACCCACCCCTCCCCCATCTTTGCCCTTGATTGGAGGCTCCCTAAAGCCCTCACCAGAAGTGGATGTTGGAGCAGTGCTTTTTCTACAGCCTGTATATATCCATAAGCTACATAAATCTCTTTTCTTTGTAAACTCTCTAGCCTCAGGTATTTCCTTTATGTCAATGCAAAATGAACTACACACAGGCATTACAGGATCTTTGTGAAAATGAACCCTGGAAGCCATCACAGAGAAACTATAACCTTCCTAACTGGTGGTGACAACCAGGAATCACAGAAGGATTACTGCTGCCTTATTTGCACTTTCCGGTTTTTGTGGAAGGGCATTTAATTGGTGGAACTCGAGCTACTTAAAAGTCTAGGAAAGATAACTTTTAGCTTTCCAACTTCTTCAAATACAAGGTGAATAAAAGAAAGGCTGAGAAAGCCAATCTAAGTATTAACCACTACATATTTAAATATAGATTTTAGGACATACTGCAAA
This sequence comes from Otolemur garnettii, assembly GCF_000181295.1. NCBI lineage: Eukaryota > Metazoa > Chordata > Mammalia > Primates > Galagidae > Otolemur > Otolemur garnettii. The sequence continues at coordinate 18,741,198 of NW_003852397.1, read as the reverse complement.
GAATATCAAAACAAATTCTGAAAGTTATTTTAAATTAAAGTAAAGCAAAACACTATAGAATTTAGTTCTGATGTATAGTAACTGGCATACAGTAGAAGGTTAATAGGTATTTCTGGAATAATTTAATGAACTCACTAGTTATTAAATAAATTAAAAACAAAATGCCATAGCTAAAAAGATAGCTCATTTTCACATTCAATTTTGGTTTTGATGATTTTAGAAAATGCTCATGCTTCTTAATGCACACAGGTGATAGGTATTTAACAAGTTTTAAGGGAATCAGAAGCTAAAGATGTCATTTTAAATGGAAAGACATAAATTGATTTTAAAAATGGCATCACAAAATAAAACAGAATTTTGGATTAATATGTATACTTTATAAATTGATGGATTTTCCTCAAGATATTTAGAAAATAAAGAATGGTTGGAAATAAAATTAAGAAAATCTAAGTATTTATAAAAAATAAAAATAAAACTCTTGGAAAATTTCCCTTTCATTTTGTTACATTTTCTCATAGTTGTTGTTTTATTCCGTAATTATTTATTTTAAAATTTGGAATGTCCTATATCATAGTTTTAAATGCTGCCTTTTTCACATAGAAAAATATTAAGTATTTTTTATACTATTAAAATTTCATAAAATAAACAATGTAATAGCTTTGCAATAATTCTGTTATATCCAGAAAACATAATTTATTTTGTTGTTAATCTCATGAACCTAAAAGACAAAAATTTTCTAAAAGAAAATGATATTTGAGAATAGGCATTACAATGAGATAATGCATATCTAGGGAGGTAAGGGAAGATAAAGTTTAGTAAAAGACAAATGAGGAAGTTGATACAATCGATTTTAGATAATTATCCTTGGCTACAAGGATCAAAAACAATGGTGGCACCAGTCTGTGATTGTACAGGTAGTTGCTGTGATTATGTCCTCACAGAAGTATTTTTGTGATATGATGTGGCCTTTATGCAGGTGGTGATTTTTGCAGAGTCTTTGGTGATAGTTCTTGTTATCAGGCATTTGTATCCGTACATGAGAGCCCTCCTTTCACAGTTTTCCCTAGCTCCGTTTAGTATTTTAACACAAGTGACTCCATTATGATTCTGACAACTTTTACAATCTTTGGTCATCTATTTGGGTTTGTTGCAGTTTTTCACTATTTTAAAAAAATGCTCTCTGGCAGTGTGCACTGGCTGGCTCATGCCTGTGATTCCAGCATTGTTGAGGCTGAAGCAGGAGGATTGCTTGAGACCCATAGTTTAAGATTAACCTGAGCAGCACAACAAGAACTCTTCTTTACAAAAAATACAAAATTAGCCTGTTGTGGTGATGCTCACCTATAGTCCTGGCTACTTGGAGGCTGAAGGAGAGTTTCTTAGAGACCAGTGTTCTGAGGTTGTATTAACAGAGACCCTGTCTACATCCCCTTCCCAAATGCTCTCACATAAAAGTTTATTTTATCTAAATCTTTGAATGTAATTAATATGACATTTCTCATGAATTCTCTCCAAGTTTTTGGCCTTTCTAATACTGTTAAAAGTTTTGCTTTAAAAAAACTTTATACCAAAACCAAAGATAAAACAAACAGACAAAAAAACTATAAGCCAATATCGTTGCTGAACACAGAAAAAAATCTTCAACAAAATTCTAATAAACAACATAAAATAATATATTTAAAAATATTATTCATTGTTTTCAAGTGGGATTCATCTCAGGGTACAAGTATGGTTTGCCATATCAAATCAATAAGTGAATATGAAATATCACATTAACAGAATCTAGGACAAAACTCATAGGATCATTTCAACAGATACCAAAAAACAGTCGAGAAAAAGATTCAACATGCCTTTATGACAAAAACTCTCAACAAACTGGGTGTAGAAGGGACATACCTCAAAATAATAAAGACCATTTATGACAAACCCATAGTTAGCATCATACTGAACAGGGAAATTCTGAAAGCCTTCTAAGATTCGGAGCAAGACAAAGATGCCCATTTTCACTTTTCTTTAAAATAGTACTGGAATTTTTAGCTAGAGCAATTAAACAAGAGGAAGAACTAAAGGCCTTCCAAATTGAAGGAAGAAGTCAAATTTTCCTTATTCACAGATGATGTGATACTATCTTTAGATAAACCTGATGACTCCACCAAAATAATGTTAGAACAGATAAACAAATTCAGTAAAGTTGCAGGATACAAAATCAACCTATAAAAATATGCAACATTTATACACACCATGGAAAGCAAACTGAAAAAGAAATCAAGAAAGCAATCTCATTCATAATAGCAATCCAAAATATAAAAAACCTAGGAATAAATTTAAAGAAGTAAAAGAGCTCTATGCAAAAATCTGTAAACTTTAATGAAAAAAATTAAAGTGGACACAAATAAATGGACATTGCTCATGCATTATAAGAATTAATATTGTTAAAATACCCCCCAAATCTACATATTCAATGCAATCCTTATCAAAATACCAATGATATTCTTCTAAGAAATTAAAAAAAATATCCTAAAGTTTGTATAGAACCCCAAACAGCACTGATTGTCCTAGATTCCGTTAAAGCAATACTGAGCAAAAAGAACAAAGCTGGAGGCATCAAACTGCCTCATTTCAAAATATACTACAAAGCCACAGTGAGCAAAACAGCCTGGTACTGACCTAAAGACAGAACCATAGAACAATGGAACAGAACAGAGAATACAGAAACAAATTTACACATGTATAGTTAACTCATTTTCAACTAACATGCCAAGATCATGTATTGGGGAAAGAAGACTCTTTTCAGTAAATGGTACTGGGAAATCTGGATAACTATATGCAGAGGAATGAAGCTAGACTTCTAACTCTATCTCTCCCCATATACCAAAATTCAATCAGAACACTTAAATCTAAAACTTCATGTATGCTAACCAAATTAACCCTCATTCAAATCACTAAAAATTATTCATTTAAATTAGTTATGAAAAAGAAACAAATGAAATGTAGAAGTATGCTACTCCAATGCCTGAAATTTTAAATTTGGACACCTGAGTCCAAAAGGTACTGGTTTGAAGTTATTATGGATTGGGATATATTTTTCTGAGTCAAGTAGAATCAGTATAGGACTATTGTTAGATAGCTTAAAACATTAATCCTGCAGGGGTAGAGCAAGATGGCAAGAAACAGCTCTTTTCTAGTCCCTTAGAGTGAGACGGCGATCAAGAGCTCTAGCCACCTCTGGATGGGGAACCTTACACAGGAGACACCACTCCAAGGGCACAGTGAAGCAGTGGAGCCAGCAAAGAGGTCTGGAGCTGAGGAAAACTACCACAGAAGGTAAGTGCTTGCATATGGGCAGGAGGTGGATGGTAGGCCTAATGGCCAGCCCTCACTTGGAGGACTCGGGACATAAAAGCGCTGTTCTGCAGTTATTCAATTTTGGACTAAATGTGCAACAGAGCTGCCTTCAAGGCTTAAGCAAATGAGTGGACTCAAATAGCATCCAACAGCCAGATTGAATACCAGGTGGGGTGGATCTCTCATTGACTTGGCTACTAGCAGGTGCAGCCACTGTGGGAAGGCTGTGCCAGAGGAACAGTCCGCAGTGTCCTAGTGCCCTGCTGACTCTGGCATGATTGCTGAGCTTAGCCAACCATCATTCGGGAAACTTGAGTGGACCCTACACTCCCGAAAAGGCCACTTTGTTGGCAAAAAGCACTGTTTCATATACCTTCTAAGGAAGCTGGTCCAAACTTTAGGACCCCAATCCAATGGAGTCTGAATGCTGGCAAAGCAACCAAGCCCTGATTGAAGGCAATAAGTCAAAAAGACAGGACCAAATCTCCTCTACTACTAGAAAGTGGCTTTCAGCTTTCATTATGTACATAGCATAAGCAGCCTGTATGTTATCCACCTCCTAGCACAATAGCACCACCTGGTGCCTGGGCAATATAGTGCAATATAAAAAATAGATGCATGTATATGGTTATACACACAGGTATTTCTTTCATTTTTCTCCTTTTTGTAACTTTTTTCTAAGTGTTTTTATTCTCTTTTTTGTTGTTGTAGTTGTTTATTTTTAGTTTGTGTGTGTTTTTATTTTTTCATTTTTACTTTCTTCAATAGCAAGGGCTCCTCAATTTTGTTACAGTTTTTCAGCCCCTTTTATTCTTTTTTACTTCTTTCTTTTTTTCACTCTTTCGGTAGAGATTTTTCTACTTTCTTATATTTCCCACATAAAATTGTCATACAACAGCTAAGATATTCCTTTTTTCTTTATTTGTATAATTGCATTTTTAGTTTT
>NW_003852397.1:18697733-18736672 GCF_000181295.1 Otolemur garnettii | reverse complement strand
CGGGTCCGGGCTGGGGATTCGAACCCGCCACCTTAGGTGTACGTGGCTGGCGCCTTAGCCGGTTGAGCTATAGGCGCCGAGCCTTTCTTATCTTTTTTTCTGTAAGTATTGCAGAGTCATGGCATTGGTCTGGCTAGGGAGTCACAACATTAGTTTGGCTCACAGAGGTCACAAGCTCATGGTCTAAGGTGCCCTTCTGGATTTTTCCTTGGGAAAGACAGTATTGGTAGGTCCCCCAACAATATACTGCTGATTTTTGCCCTCAATATTTGGCACAGGAGGGGTCTTGCTTTTGCCCAGACTGGCAAGGAATTCCTGACTTTGGGAACCTGTCCAGTTAGGCACCCCCAAGGCCTAGATCTGTGGGTGTGGCCATAGCACCCTGCAGATCATCACCATTTCTCCATTGTAGAAGATTCCAAGAGCCAGACAACCCTGAGCAAGATGATTTGCAACTGGGGGGTGGGCCCTCGGGCAATTCATATGCAGGTGCTCCTTGTGGAGAAAGCCCGAGCCCATGGCAATCCTTAGGCACCATAATCATTGTCTAATACTCCCCTCACCTGTCTTGTACTGTCTCAATAAAAGGCTACTGCAGAGGTTGCTCAGGGCTACCCTACAATCAAGGTTAGCCCCACCTCCTGCAAGCTTGTGCTTCTAATCTGTGTCACTCCTTGTTCCTTCCTGTGGTGATCAAGACCAGGGCCATAGGGGCCCCAGGAGTTGTGACACTCCCATTGCTCTCTTTCTCTCTTTCTGTCCTTCTTCTCTCTTTCTCTTCAGTTCTTTCTTTCATTCTACCTTCCTTTTTAATCCTTATTTTTTTTTCTCCCTTCTCATTCTTTACCTTTCTCTTCCTTTTGGCCTCATCCCAAAAGCTTACTTCAATACCTAAACTCAGAAACAAGGTAATTTAAAGCAAAGGAGGTGGTGAGGAGGAAAAAGTACAGGAATGAAGTGAACAAGAAGAAAACACATATGAGGAGGAAAAAACAGAAAAATTCTGGCAACATGAAAAACCAAAATAAAGAAAACCCCCAAGAGACCATGAGGCAGCTACTGCAAAGGAATGCACCTATAAAGAATTAATGAAAATAACAGAAAGGGAATTTGAAATATGGACAACAAAAGTGATAAAGGGAATTGACAAGAAAGGGGAAAAACAGAACCAAAACATGGATGAAAGATATGAGGAATTTAAAAAGGGTATGCTAGAGCTTAAGGAACTGAAGTAATCAATCAAAGAACTTAAAGATGTAATAGAAAGTGTCAGTAACAGATAAGACCATGGAGAAGAAAGAATCTCAGAGATAGAAGATAAAGCACTTGATCTAAGCCAAGTAGTTAAATAGGCAGCAAAGAAAAAAGAGAAAGCAAAACATTCACTTGGAGAATTTTGGGACTTTATAAAGCATTCAAACATATAAATTATAGTTATTCCTGAAGAGGAAGAATAATATCCCAAAGAAATGAAAGTCCTACTGGGAGGATATCATAATGAAAATTCTGCAAGTTTCACTAAAGATTCCCAAACTCTTCTTTTAGAAGGATATTGAACCCTGGGTCATCTCAACACAAATAGAGCATCTCCAAGACACAATGTAATGAACCTGTCCAAAGTAAAGACAAAAAAAAAAAAAAAAAAAAAAATTCTGCAACCAGCCAGGAGTAAGTGCACCTGACCTACAGGGCAGATCCAGCAGGGTGACAGCAGAGTTTTCAGCAAAAGCTTTTCAATTCAGAAGAGAATGGTCATCCACCTTTAACTTTCTTAAACAAAATAATTTTCAGCTCAGAATTTATCCTGCTAAACTAAGCTTCAAAATAGATAGAGACGTCAAATACTTTAATGATATGAAAACATTAAAGAAAATCACCACAACAAGACCAGCTGTACAGGAAATATTTAGACCTATCCTCCACACTGACCATTACAATGAACCACCCCCAAAGTAAATACCTAGAAACTAAAGGACAAAACCTGGCTTCCACAATGACACAAAGGATAAAACTAACCAATGGTCTTTCACAAAATAAAAATAGAACTCCACTATACTTATCAATTCTCTCAATAAATGTTAATGGCTTGACTTACCCACTGAACAGGTACAGCCTGGCCAATTGGATAAAAAAAGCAAAAGCCATCTATATGCTGCCTACAGGAAACACATCTAAACTTGAAGGACAAATCAAGACTCCAGGTGAAAGGTGGGAAAACAATATGTCAGGCAAATGAAAATCAGAAGAAAGTGGGGTTCACAATCTTATGTTCAGATACAAGTGAATTTAAAGCAACTAGTTAAAAAGACAAAGATAGTTACTTCATTCTGGTCAAGGGAACAATACACAAGAGGACATTTCAATTCTAAATATTTATGCACCCAACTTAAATACTCCCAGATTTATAAACCAGACTTTAATTGGTATAAATAATAAGATATCCCATAACTCCACAATAACTAGGGACTTTAATACCCCTCTCCCAGAACTGGATAGATCCTCTAAACAGAAATTAAACAAAGATACAAGGGACTTAAATGTGACTCTAGAACAAATGGGATTAATAGATATATATAGAACTCACTATCCCAAAGCTAAGGAATATACATTCTTCTCATCAGTCCATGGAATATACTCCAAAATAGATCATATCCTAGCATACAAATCGAACCTCAACAAAATTTAAATAATTGTAATTATATCTTGTATGTTCTCAGACCACAAGGCAATTAGGGGGGAACTCAACTCCAGCAAAACGTTTCATCCCCACACAAATTCATAGAAAGGAAACAACCTTATGTTGAATGACAGTTGTGTCAAGGAAGAGATAAAGAAGGAAATTGTTGGGGTGGTACCTGTGGCTCAAGGAGTAGGGCATGGCCCCCTATACCAGAGATGGTGGGTTCAAGCCTGGCCCCTACCAAAATAAAAGAAGGAAATTGTTAAATTTCTCAAACATAACAACAATGAAGCTACACACTACCAAAACCCATGGAATACTGCAATGCAAAAACAGTCTTAAGAGGGAAATTTATTGAAGTAGAGGCCCACATCAAAACCACAGAAAGAGAACCTATCAATAACCTAATGAATCATCTTAAGAAAATGGAAAAAGAAGAATTATCTAATCTCACACCTAGCAGAAGAAAATAAATAAATAAATAAATCAGAAATAAATGAAATTGAAAACAAAATAATCGTTCAGAAAATTAATGAAATGAAAAATTGGTTCTCAGAAAAGATAAATAAAATCAATAAATCTTTGGTCACATTAATTAGAAACAGAAAAGTAAAATCTCTAATAATCTCAGTCAGAAAAGAAAAAAAGGAAATAACAAGTGATACCACAGAGATACAGGAGATTATCTATGACTATTACAAGAAACTCCCTGCCCCAAAATTCGACAAAGTGAAGGAAATGGACCAAATCTGGAATCCCACCAGACTTTTAATCCCTAGACTTAATCAGGAAGAAATAGATCTTTTTGAATAGACCAACATCAAGCACTGAGATAAGAGAAATAATAAAAAGTCTTCCAGGAAAAAAAAAGTCCTGGTCCAGATGGCTTCACACTGGAATTCTATCACACCTTCAAAGAAGAGCTTATACCTATACTGCAGAAACTATTCCAAAACATTGAGAAGGAAGGAACTTTCCTCAACACGTTATATGGAGCAAGCATCATCCTGATACCAAAACCAGAAAAGGATCCAACCAAAAAGGAGAACTACAGACCAATTGCACTAGTGAATATAGATGCAAAAATCTTAATAAAATCTTGGCCAACATATTACAGCTAAACAATAAAAAATTTATACATTACAATAAAGTAGGTTTTATCCCAGGGATGCAAGGCTGTTTAACGTATGAAAATTCATAAATGTAATTCATCATATCAGTAGAAGCAGAAACAAAGACCATATTATCCTCTCCATAGACAGAGAACAAGTGTTTGATAATATTTAGCATCCTTTCCTAATACAAATACTTAAGAACATAAACTTAGGTGGCACTTTTCTGAAACTGATTGAAGCCATTTATGACAAACCCATAGCTAATATCATACGAAATGGAATAAAACTGAAAGCTTTTCCACTTAGACCTGGAGCCAGATAGGGATGTCCACTATCACCACTACTATTCAACATAGTGCTGGAAGTTCTAGCCAATGCTATCAGGGAAGAGAAGAATATAAAGGGCACCCAAATGGGATCACAGGAGGTCAAACCCTCACTCTTTGCCAATGATATGACCTTTTACTTAGAGAACCCTAGAGACTTAACCACAAAAGTCCTGGAAGATATCAAGAAATACAGTAATGTCTCAGGGTATAAAATCGATGACCACAAATCAGTAGCCTTTATATATGGCAATAACAGCCAAATTGAGAAGGTAATCAAAAGCATGATTTCCTTCACAGTACCTTCAAAGAAAATGAAATATCTAGGAATATACCTAATAAAAGAGATGAAGGATCTCTACAAAGAGAATAATGAAACCCTAAGAAAGGAAATAGCAGAAGACATTAACAAATAGAAGACATGCCATGCTCTTGGCTGGGAAGAATCAACATTTCTATAATGTCTGTACCTCCCAAAGCAATGTACAGATTCAGTGCAATCCCCGTTAACATATTAACATACTTTGAAGAACTGGAAATAGGTCTTTCTCCCCCTCTTCCCTGCCCGGCTTCCCCCTCCTTAAAAAAAAAAAAAAAAGAACTGGACATAATAATACTCTATTTTATATAGAGGCAGAAAAAAAAAACCCATATAACCAAGGCAATTTTTAGTAATAAAAACAAAGCTGGAGGCATCACTCTACCAGACTTTAGGGTGTATTACAAGTCCACAGTGGTCAAAACAGCATGATATTAGCACAAAAAACAGAGACATAGACATATGGAACCAAATAGAAAACAAAGAGATAAAACCAGTCTCTTATAGCCACCCAATTTCCCCTGCATACACTTGGGAAAATAATCCTTATTTCAACAAATAGTACTGGGAGAACTGGATAACCACATGTAAAAAAGAATGAAACTGGACCCACACCTTTTACCCTTTACAAAAATTGACTCCACATGGATAAAAGATTTAAATCTAAGACATGAAATGATCAAAATCCTAGAAGAAAATGTGGGCAAATCTCTTGAGGATGTCAGTCTAGAGAGAGATTTTATGAAAAAGACTTCAGCGGCAATCACAACAACAACATTAGACAAATGAGACTTAATCAAACAAAAATCTTTGGCACAGCAAAACGAAGCAAATAGACAACAATCAGAATGGGAAAATACATTTGCATGTTAAGAATCTTCGAAGTATGACAAAGGTTGGATAACTAGGATCTACAGACAACTCAATCAGCAAAGAAAGAGCAAACAATCTCATGTATCACTGGGCAAGAGACATGCACAGAACTTTCTGCCAAGAAGGCTGATAAATGGCCAACAAACATATAAAAAAATGCTTATTGTCCCTAATTATCAGAGAAATGCAAATCAAAATCATCCTGAGATTATCACCTAACCCCAATAAATTTAACATATATCACAAAGTCTCAAAATTCCAGATGCTGGCATGAATGTGGAAAGAGGGGAATATTTTTATACTTAGTAGAACTCAAACTCATACAGCCTCTTCAGAAAGAAGTATGGAGGATCCCCAAAGAATTCAAATTAGACCTCCCATTTCTCCCGCATCACCTACTAGGTATCTACCCAGAAGAAAAAAGGTCATTTTATCATAAGGACATTTGCACTAGAATGTTTATTGCAGCGCAATTTACAATTGCCAAGATGTGGAAACAAATTAATTAAAAAACTATGGTATATGTATGCCATAGAATGCTGTTCAGCCATAAAAAGAAGTGGGTGACTTCACATCTTGTATTAATGTACTAACCTGCATGGAGTTGAAACACATTTTTCTTAGTAAAGTATCACAAGAATGGAAAAGCAAATATCCATTATGTACTTAATACTAATATTAAGCTCGTAAATAGTCTAATTCACCACACGTAGGAGTAAAACTCAGTTCAATTCAAGTTGGGCTGAGGGGAATAATGAAGGAGGGAAAGAGGAGGAAGGGGTCTTGGGGTGATCCCATGCAATGGACACAATTAGGGGTCTATGGCACACCTTTTAGGTGCAGGACATAACTGTATGAGGGACTCTACCTAACAAATTAAAACATTGTAAGCTGGTTTTTTGTACTCTCAAATTAACCTGAAATTAAAAAAAAAATTGATCCTACGAACAAATGATAAATTTAGTCTTTGATTTTGACTTAGTTCAAATAATTTTCTTGTATCAGGTAATAACCTCAAATTTTCAAATGAAATATTTATATGCATTTTTACTTCTGTACTAATACATTGAAATCATTGTCTTTTGGAATAATATTATGTCTTTTCATGCACATCTAGGAGCGTACAAAAAAGAGCTAACAATTACATGTTTGTATAGGATGTATTATATTTGTATTTCTATCTGCTCAGTTATTTAAAGATGAATATGCTTTTATATGACCCTATGTTGTTTACTTAAAGAGTAACTACATAATCATAAGCCTTGCATAATAATTTCTGATTGAATATTCACAAACAGCTTTATAAACATTACCTTCTTGATCTTTACAACTTGATTTGAGGGCTTAATGTGGAAACTCTTAGCATTTCTGATTTATAAATGGAGAAAATGAAATAGGCAGGTGAGATCATTTATTTGTAATAGATATTGACTGAGCTGGGAATGGAGCCAAAACTCTGGAGTCTTGTTCATTTTCTAGTCCTATAGCTTGGTTATGGAATCTAATGATTCATTATTTTAATTGAGTTACAATAACATGGCAAGTTATTTGACACCTGACATTTTGTCAAGTGAAACCAAACATATGGCAATTCTGCAATCAATGAAAGCAACAATAACATCTCTAATATGCTTTAAATTGAGGGATTTCTGAATTTAAACTAAATCCATTAAAGTAAAACCCTAAGTGGTAATGTTACTGTTATGTATATTTTATTTCATTATAATAATTGAAAAATTGGTGATCTTAGAATTTGTTATATAAAGACTCTCAATCAAATAGATATTTTTATTATGTTGACTACTATGATCCATAGATACCACAAATCCATGTAGAATAATAGTTATCTGTTTGTACCTGCATTTTATTTAACATATAACTATATTAATTGTGTTTTATATATAGTGTTTGTGTGTGTTTTATATGTATTTGTGTGTGTGTGGTGGAAAGCTGTTAAATGAGGTGGATCAGAACATTCCAGACCTGGTAGTATGTATCTGGCTGTAGCACGGGACAAGTGTTAGGTTTTGGCCAGTAGACCAGCAACACTTTTGTGTCTGAAAGGTAGCATGATACTTGCAGGATGAAATAAAACAAAACTGATTCAAAATATAGATTGTAATCAGTCTTCGGAGGAACACACAGAATGAAAGATAAGCATTAAAAGTAGGAGAACCAGAGACAGTGTTCTAGATTTTATATAGTCCCTGCCAATAATACAGATTATCAGGACCACTTATCTGAAAAGAAAGACTAGCTTCTCTGCTGTCATCTGACCTAATTGATGATTGGCAGACAAGCGTTTACAGGTGCATTCCCATAGTTCTTCAAGTCACTGGGCTAATGAGAGAGAGGCTATTATTATATTAGTAGATTCTAGGCAAAAGATCATATTAAAAACTTAAGTTTTGTGTCAGGTTTCTCACGGGAATAAAAACAATCATATAAAACCAGTAGAAACAGAATTAATGTAGACAGACGGAGATTATAGCAATTGTGGGGGCTGGCAAGTCCACATCTGTAGAGCTGGCCCACAGGCTGAAAACTCTGGTGGGAACTCATGCAGCAGCCTTGAGATAGAACTTCTTCTATCTCAGGGAAACCTTAGTATTTACTTTTAATTGATCGTATCAGGTTCACTCTAATCATTGCTGGTAATCACTTTTACCTAAACTTAACTTATTTCAAATTTGATCCATATCTACAAAATGCCTTCACAGCAACAACTAGTTCAGTGTTTAATTAAATAACTGGATACTTCAGCTCAGTCAAGTTGGCATGTGAAGTTAACCATCACAACTTTCTAAAATCAGAATTTGTAGATCAAAGAATGGATGTGTTTATTGAAGATATGTGGGAAACAACTGAGCATATACTTTTGTTAAGGAATGAACATACATATTGAGAGCAGAGCCTTGGATGGGATTTTATACAGGGGCATTTAATCCAGGGATCCACAGAAATTGTGGTAATCTCTGAGCCCTAGTTGGAGACCAGAAGAGATGACTCTGAGATCTCTCAACAGCATTCTAATGAATAAAATATTTAATACTACACAGTAATATGTCTATGTCACTTTTATAATAATTCATTTCTATGTTTGTAGTTGAGTTATTTCTTCAGTAATTTTTGCCTACATTTGTAGGACTGTATGTTTGTCCAGTGGCCCTAACTCTAATCTCTGAAGAGTTAAACCCATGGAAAAGTGTAAGTGGAAGAAATTTGCTTCCTGGCTGCCTAATTTGCCCTACTCCTTTGGTTCCCCACTTAGGCAGGCCACTATTATGTTGATCTGGGTCCCAAGATTTTCAGGTTGGTTTCCTAGAAACAAGGCTTGAGTGTTTTATCCATCTACAGCAGGAATGCTCTCAGGCAAGAGTGAAGGAAGCAGGATAAGGTAGGAGAAAAAGAATTTTGTTTTGAAGTGTATGGTCTGATCTCACAATGATGGCTGGGGGAAAATGTGCCACAGACATAGTCCATTTGGAACCAGGAGGAACATTTGATTCTGTCTTTGATGAAGTTCTACTCCACGGGGCTGGATAGAGGTAGAACGTTGCCACCTGGTCAAATGGGCATTGGTTTGGCCGAGTGAAATTTTCTAGATAAGAAAGCAGCTGTGAGTTACTATCAGCCAACACTCACAAAAGCTGTAGAACAGGTGTGCTGTTCCTTAATGAGTATCTGGGCAAGGCACCGACAGCAGCTCTAGCACACAATCAGTCCTCTCCCTGCAGATCCACTTGCTGACCATAGTAGGTTCTCTACATCCAGGCACAGCTTCTCCAGCCTTCTGATTCATCAAAATTTCTCAGGTAACTTTTAAGAGAAGCATTAAACTATACTTCCACTGCTTCATTTAATCTCAGGATTATAATTAGTACTTAACATATCACAATCTTTCATCAGATTCTTCTTCCCTTTGGACAGAAGTAGTCTGAGTCTATTTGTCTTGCCTGACTGGCTGACCAGGATCCATATCTGTAGGTGGTTATATCTAGTTACTATGCCTCTATCAAGCCTCAATAACTGTGTTTGTAATTTTATAGCTCTAACTGTGCAACTGTTTCAAGAGCCACTGAATTGATTGCTAAATATATTTCTCCCTGACCATTATGTAGCAGCAGCCCTAACTCCACATGAAGAACAGTATCAATTTCTGCTGCCAGGATGAGAACTGATAATTGCTCTAAATGCATGATGAGCACAAAGTGACCAATAAGTGGTTCAGTGTCCTCATTTTTCTATCAAGTGGCTGTTCTCCTTGTGGAATAGTAACATATCGGGGACTTAGCATTGGCCTCTGTTCCTGACAGGTTGGACATACAACAGGTGCTACAGATGACCCCTAGGGAGAGAAGCTGATGCTGGTGGCCCATACCATACATAGCCTCACTTCTGTCAGCATGGCTATTCTGTTCACGACCTGAGTCTCAGATGCAAAGCTCAGAGGGGGATAAAGAGGCTGAATATCTACTTCCCTTCGTACAGTGGCTTCTCTCTGGTGTGCACTAATGTCTATACCAAGACCTTTAATCCTTTGCAGCCACTTGTCCATGTTCATCCCCATACTTCTTATCCCGACTTGCTTAACTTGATCTTGCAGCATTGTTCTTACAGGTTTCTAACCAACATAGATTTAAAGAAAAAAATATATATGCTTGAAAAACTCATACTATTTAAGCTCAGTCATGAAGAAAAAGATAATAACCTAAATAGTACTATATATGTTAAATCAATTAACATTTTAGTTTAAAAATCTTCCCTCAAAGTTAAGGCTAAGATGGCTTCACTTATGAATTAGGTTAAGTGTTCAAGAAAAAAATAATACTAATTCTGCAAAAACTTTTCCAGGAAATTGAAGATGAGATACTTTACAACTCATTTTATGAAGTATTTCCCTGAGGCCAAAACCAGACAAAAATATTACAAGAAAAGAACATTTCCAACCAATGAGTATTGGGGCAGGGAATTCAAGAACATAGAGTTAAATACTCTAAACAACTTTGATCAAATTTAATCCAACTCTGTATAAAATAAAGTTTATGTTAAAGTGTGACTTATCAAAGGAATGCAAGGTTACTTTAACATTAAAAATCAATCAATATAATTCACTACATTTAGAAACTAAACAGAAAATGACAGAAGCAACAATACATTCCATAAAATTTAACATTAATTGCTGAGAAAAACTCTCAGAAAACTAGGTGTAGAAGAGAAATTCCTCAACATCGTAAGGGACACTTAACAAAAATCCTGTAATGAACATAACACTTAATAGTGCAGGACTGAACGCTTCCCTTCCTGATCAGGAAGAAAGGAAAGAAGATCCATTCTCAACCTTCAATTAAATATCCTACTTGAGGAAATAGCCAGTACAATCAGTTTTAAAAAGAGGGATAAATGCATCAAGATCATACAATAATCTAACAAAATTCTTTATTTGCAGATGATATGGTTGTCTAGGTGGAAATGTAATGAAGCTATAAACTGCTACTAGCATTAATAAATAAGTTTAGTGAAATTACACCAGGCAAGATCAATACATAAATGTAATGTTAAAAATGTATAATAAACTAACAATAAAAATTGGCAATTAAAATTTATAACACAACACTATTTGTAATAGCATCAAGTATATAAAATTTTTGGAAATACATGACAAGAGATTTGAACAACCTGTTGACTGAAAACTACAAAACATTGTTGAAAGAAATTAAAGAAAGTGTAAATAATTGAATAAATATATCATATTTATAGATTGGAAAGTTCCTCTTATGTGAACTGTCACCAATTTGATCCACAGTCAACACACTCCCTATAAAAATACAAGCAGCATTTTATGGAGAAAGAAATTGATAAACTGACCCTAAGACTCATATAGAAATACAAAGAACCTAAAATTGCCAAAGCAAATTTAAAATTAAAAAATAAAGGTTTCACACTGATTGTATAACCTATGTTTATCTTTTGAATTTTTTTCTTCCAAAACTCATGAATTGGAAATTTGATCCCCAAGACGACAGTGTTGGACAATGGGGCCCTTTGGGGAGGTGCTCCTGTCATGAGGGCTCTGCCCTAGTTAATGATTAAGGCCACTATGAAAGGGCTTGTTTTTCTGCTGTGTAATGATATAACGTTCCTTCTTTCTGAAAGATGCAGCAATGTGGCCCCATTTTGAAACCAGAGACCAAATCTGTCAGAGTCTTGATCTTAGAGTCCTCAGCCTCCAGAATTATGTGAAAAAGTTCCTATTCTATAAAAATTATCCTGCCAAAAAACTGCCTAGTCTCTGGTATTCTGTGATAGTAGCACAAAACAAACCAAAGCAATCCTCTATAAAGCTGAAGTATCAAGACCGTGAGAAGGGCGGAGCCTGTGGCTCAAAAGGGTAGGGTGCCGTCCCCATATGCCAGAGGTGGCAGGTTCAAACCCAGCCCTGCTCCCCCCCACCAAAAAAAAAGAAGACAGTGAGAAATGTGTGTGACGACAGGCAAGCAGATCAATGAACTGACCAGGAAGCCCAGAGATAGGCCCACACACTCATGGTCAATGGATATTTGGCAAAGGTACAAAGGTAATTCTGTGGAAAATGACAAAGCTTTTCAACAAATAATACCAGAATAGCTAGATATTAATATTCAAGAAATTGAATATTTGTCTACACATTTCATTATCTATAAATTTAAAGTGTATCCTAGAACTAAATGTAACACATAATGACACCAAACTTCTATAAGAAAGCCAAATGGAAATGTTTGTGACCTTGGGTTTGAAAAATATTTCCTAGATACAGTATTAAAAGTACAGTCCATATAAGAAAATAAATTATAAATTGAACTTAACCAAAATTAAAAATTTTTGATCTTTTGAAAGACTCTTTTAATAGAATAAGAAGCTAAAAGTAGGATAAACTCTTTGTAGACTACATATCTGATAAAAGACTTGTATCCAGAATATATACAAAGAACTCTCAAAATACAATAATAAAAGGGTCCATTGTTTAATTTCCATTTTCCAGGCAACTACAATCCTTAAATTTTAGGTGTAGTATCAGTTAACAATCTAGTCAAATCAAGAATATTATGCTAACAGCCCCATGAACAAAGCTATCTCTAGCTATCTCCTATCTAGGAAACGCTACTAGAATATCTTCAAGAACTTCTGGCCAGGCCAAAATTGACTGGAACTTAGTTTCTTAATCTTTTGTGATTATTATTCATCTGTAGAAACTTTTTATGGAAATTTTATAATTGTATCCCTAACAATTTTATGCCATGGATATACTGTTTATGATTAATACATTGAAATAAATAAGTTTTTTTCTTTAAGAACTAATATTTTCCTTCCCTAATTGAGAACACATGGCCTTGGACATCTCTGAGGATACTGAGTTTCAGACAGGCTGTGAAACATTTCCTTTACAGTTCATCTTCTGATTTGCATCAATTTCTTTTGGCTTCTTGTTACTCATGACGCATTTGAAAAGTCTTTCAAAAATTTCTGCAGTTTTTTACAGAAATGTCTGAACCTATGAGTGTTCCAGTGATTACCAGCATGTGCGCCATCAGTGAAGAACTGGAATTACTATCATAAAATAAGTATAACTGTGACCCTATCTCCATTTGATACTCTCTTAGTAGTTTTCCATCATCAAAAGTGTTTTCGACCTCTTTGCATGTATTGATGTTAGTGCATGTGTAACATTTAAAAAAATTCATTGGCTTTTCCACAAGCCAAATTTCATACATGTTCTATCCTTTGCAGGCTTCAAATCAATCTTCCAGAGTATTTTCTATCCTGAAGATTGTTATCTGTTTAATTTTTATTTAATTGCATTAGCATAAATTAAGACCGTATGACTGTGTCAAAGGGGATAAACTAATGTCTGATGTAGTGTGCAATTGCTATGGAAGGAGACTTCCAGGGAAGGGACAACGTTATGTGGACTCTTCATCTGTCCAGTCCTAATGCCAGCATCTCACTCTTGACCAACAGGATGCAGAAGACATAGCATTATGGGCTTCTAAGGCTAGTTCTTAAGTAGCCTTGCAACTTTTACCTGAAATGCTTGCTCTGTGGAATCCGAGCCTAATGTATAAATTCTGACTACCACTGAGAGAGAGCCTGAGTTAGCGGTGTTGTAGGTGTCTTGTGGAAAAAGGCTCCCAGGTAGTTCCATCTATTCTATTGATCTCCGCTAAAGTGTCAGACCTGGAACTAAAATAGTTAACATGGAATGCATCCAGGTTGAGTTTTCAAAAGACACCAGCCTGAGCCACCAACTGATTATAACCACCTATGAGACTCCACATAAGAACTTCCCAGCTTAGCCTACAGAACCATTAGAGATGATAATAAATTGTTGTTTAGGTCACTGTATTTTGGGGTGGTTTGGGGTGCAGACATAAATACATGGCACACTGGGGAGAGTCCAAGTCCCCACGTAGCATCAGTGATGGCTGTGATGTTATCCTAGCTTCATGTCCACTCATAAATCACTTCATTTTGTACAGTGGCCTTCCTGAAGTACACTATCCATTTAGGTTAGCAGCTCTTTTTCATTACAATAATGAGCCTTTAGAAAAGACATTTTTTGCTGGATCCATCATTGGTGACCACTCTGTAGTATTTAAATATCATACCTAGTCAGTGGGAGTGAATGCTGCTTTAGCCACCATGTATATTGTCACTATTAGGCATTGCTGGCATGAGAACAATTTGGGTATATAATAAACACTCAGATTATTGGGTGTTTCATGAAACTGTCCAGCAGACATATTCTATGATGTACCACTGCGTTATTTCTTTTCCTCACTCCTCTCAAAGCTGTCTTGGTTCTATTTCTACTCTCCCTAAAGTCATTCAGTCTACATTTAAATTTGATATAGTCAAAATAGAAGAGCAAGCTCAGGTGCTCTAGACGGGCAACAGCCATCTGCTTCTCATCTTCCTCAGGCCGCTCCTCGAGCAGTGCACTGCCATCTTGATTAACTGACACACGGTGGGCAGATGCTAATCTGCTTGTCAGGCCGTGCTTAGTGCAGTTCAAAGGGAGTTTCTCTCTCTGCTTGTGTGAGAAAGAACCAAGTTGTAAATACAGTCTGTACATAGCCAAATGGTAGCTACAGTTGGCAAGTCTAATTGGTCAGTTGAGTCACCAGGGGGCACTGCATTACATCTTTTTCCAGATCATCTAGGTGGAGTCTAGGCAGAGCTTGTAAATAAGAATGAATTTAATTTTTCTTCTTTGGAGAAAATAGATCAGTTGATTTCTCCCAGCACCAACCATTCATCAAAATATAATCTGACAGAAATAGCTGAGAGTATTATTCTCTTGCTCTGAGATGCTCTTATGGGAATAATATGTATTATTACATCCTTTCCCAGAGTTTTGATCCAACTGTGTCTCCTTTCCACTTGCCATCATCTTTATGGCTTCCCTTTATTGCCCATTTTAACCTATACCCTTCTTCCTTGGTGGGAGAATTTGATACAGCAGTAACACTTACCCCCAAGTCAGGCTGTAACAGCCATGCCAAGCCCTCACTGTGGAACAGTTGAACAAAAGGAATTATTTTTCAAAAGGTATATAATTCTTCTTTGAAGATAACAAAGTCCTTCTTGAGAACTCTAGTGGTCCAAATTGTGATTCTTCCATGGAGATTTGATATAATTTCTCATGCAATGTTTTTTTTCTCATCAAATATATTCTAATACCTTAGAGCCTTCTGGGTGTGTTGCCTAAAGATAGGACTTCTTGTAGTGCAACCTAGACTTGCTGCAGAGACCTTCATTCTGCTCTAAGCTCCACTGAAGGCCAGACATTTTTTTTTATATCACTGGTATATGGGATGAAGCAGCACTCTTAGGTATAGCACATGTTACCTCCAGAATCCCATGAGGCTTTGCAGGCATTGTGGATGAAACTGTGGGTGAAACAAGATTAAATAATTTGATCTTTACCTTGGGTGAGATATCCTGGCTTGTTTCCAAATACTAGTCCTCTCAAAGTTTTACCCAAGCAGTAGGCCCCTGAACCATCATAGGGTTTATCTTACCCTCCCCTGCAGTGTAAATGTCTTATCAAGGCCTCTAATGTGCTCCTTAGGTCTGATTAACATGGTGTTACTTATACAAGAGATTTCTATGATGGTCTTTGAGATATTCTGATGATCCAAATGTTTTCATACTATCTTTCAACAGAGGGTAGGGGAGGTAACGTAACTGTGGGGCAAAATGGCAAACCCATGGATTTGTCCATTCCATGCGAATGCAGATTATTTCTGATCCTCTTTTATCATAAGGGCAGGGAAGATTGCATTTGCAAAGTCAGTGGTGGCATGTCATATTCCAGAGACCATATTAATCTGCTCCACTAAGAGCACAGTCTCTCTCACAGTAGCTGAAATGTGCACTCCCACACCTGTGAATTTGTGGTAATCTATTGCCATTCTCCTACGTCTGCCTGATTTCTGGAGCCAGACTGGTGAATTACACCGAGATATGAAGAAGATGACTACCTTTGCACCCTTTAGAACAGGGGTTGGTAAACATTTTCTGAAAAGGGACAGATAGCAAGTACTGAGGCTCTGTGTGTTACATGATCTCTGTTGTTATATGATCTCGGAACTGAATTACTCAGTTCTGCTGTTGTCATGTGAAAGCAGATGTACCACATAACATATAAATAGATGGATCCCAGTAAAACTTTACGTATGAAAACAGATGGCAAGATGGATTTAGCCTGTGGGTCAGAGTCTGCCAACTACTGCTTTAGATCCTTAAAGGTGGTACTATTTTCCACAATACACTCAGGATGTGACATATTTTTTTGTCGTTCTCTAAATATGGAGGTGTTTGGGTTTCATCTGCTTGGCCTTCCTCATGGATTAGGAAACAACCTAGTGTGTAGGTTGAGCTCATAGCTAAATATACCCATTTTGATCCAAGTTATATATTCAGGGACTTAGGAAATAACTAAGTTAGTTACTCCGTAGGCACAGTGGACCTATTTGGGACCTGGGCTTTTCTTCAATCAATTGCTTCTAGATCTGAAAACTTGCTCAAGTCAAAGGATCATGACATTTTCTGGGGTGTCTTCAGCCTTCTGATCATTCATTACCATTTCATTCTGATGGCACAAATATTTTTGGACATAAACCCATCAGGTTTGTCCCTAGAAACATTGTGTTCTCTTGATTATCTGCACAACACTCTGTAGGGAGATCTCCCTGCCTGATATTCCATCCTTGCCTCATTGTGAAAACTGGATCCACCTGGATCCACCTGGCCTGTGTTGTTTCAGTGTCCTACCATTGCCTTTATTATTAGAGAGCCTGTTTCTGTAACAGGTATGGCAATTGTCCGTGTTGATTAACAGAGAGGAGAGCCCACATGAATTTCTTTGTTATGCTGGTTCTCCTGTCATCAGAATATTGTTATAGTCTTAGTAACACTTAGTAACTAAGTAACACTTAGTAACACTTAGTAACACTTAGTAACTAAGTGATATATCCTCTGGGCCTTCCAATGCAACATAATGATTTGGTGATTTTTCCAGCCTAACACAGACCATCCATTCCTGCAGGCCCACTATTTTGTGTCTTTTAATCCCTCCCTCCACCATTGCCTCTGCTCTTCTGATATTTCAACCTCACTTAACATAACTCTAGGAAACATCCTAGATAGGAATTTGCGCCATCTCCTAGGGGTTCTTGCTAGGATGTTGAATTATGTATTTTAAGAGAGTTAAATTGATATGTCCTCCTTACGCAATCTTGTTTTCCAGCGCCCTTGATTAAACATTCTTAGAATCTCCTTCCACATCACCATGAATACGCCTCTGGTTCTTACTGATACATGTTGGGGAACATCTTCCATCTGGATTATGCTGTGACTTAACTTTTTATTATAGGCTGAATGTTTAGAGAGCAGAGAAGACAGGAAGAGTGGAGGAGTCTGGTTAAGAATTATTCCTAGTTCTGAATAGGAAGGGGCAGGCCACTCCTACAGGCTGAGGGAATCTGGGGATTAGTGGGCCTAGTCTTCAGAATTTTCTTTTCTCTTTGTTGTCTGTATGCTTCCAGGAAGGCCCTCTGGCTTCTATATTTGGTTTTTAATTACTTATTAATCTCTATAAGCCTTTTCACTATATTTTGAAATGTAAATAGAGCTGGGCAGTATTTATATAAATTCTTCGCCCACCCATGGGGTCTTATTATGTTGCCCCAGATCTTCTTAAATTCCTAGACTCAAGACATCTTCCCACCTCAACCTTCTGAGTAACAAGTATTACATGTGTGTGCTGTACCTGGCTCCAGTATCTGTATAAATCCTTTGGGTTACAATTTCCCCCTTATTCGTCAATACCTAATAGCTGTCAGTGAATTAATGACCTGCTTAAGTATACAATTCTGATTTACTATGGATAAAAGTTTTATTGATTAGACTGTTATAAGTCTATCAATCTGTTCTCCACCTATAATTAGTGATGAGGACTTAATTACTAAACAGGCTATGATGGATTATTAATGCTTTTATAAACCTCCATTTCTGATATCATCCTAGGTAGTGTTCTCTAAAAAGCAGATTCTGGATGGAATTTACCATTTATGATAATTATTAGGGAGTGTCATTAGAATTGCTACCTATGAAAAGGAGGAGAAAGAAGCAGGACTAGTTGTAATGAGAAGTGAATCTGTAATACAGGTTGGTAATACCTTCGGTCAACCTCACAGTGACCAAAAGCCCTAAAATGAACTAAGTTGTCTAGCATTGGGCCAAATTGGTCAGACATTCACATACTGACACTTATTGCTCATTGTATATTAGCATCCCTGGGAAGTGTGTCACTTCTCACAGTGTGTCACAGCTCAGTCATTTTCTGCAGACAACACTCTAGTCATTGGGTGGCACATTCAACCTCCAGTTGTCAAATTCATTTAGCAAAAATTTAAAGATCCCTGGGATTACTAATCTGGGTCTGTTATGATCCACTTGATAGCTATATTTAGATCTTTGTCCTCAGGGAATTCTTCCAAAATCTATTTTTGAGTTATTTCTTCCCTCTTGATTTCAAGGTAATCTTGCTACAGAAGTCATTTCAGCAGTTGTGAAGGGGAAATGTCACCATTTGGCCCATCTTTGCTTTGCTCAGCAACCTCTAGGCCATCTTATCTTATGAACCCAGAAACTGTAGATTTTATTCAGGGTACTCCATCATTGAACCAAATAGCTGCTTCTTCTTTGGTTGAAAGAGTATCAGAATTCAAACGACAGAAAGATGAGAGTAGCTGAATCCTCAGTGAGCGCCAGTATTGGTTCAGGGTGAAGCACCCCATTTACTCATATACATGCAATAAATTCCCACTGCACGTCAGCCTGTTGTGAGGTGTTAGGTGAACTATTTGCATTTTACCAACGGCTCTGTTTTTTCCACCTATTTCTTTACTACTTCTCTTGCAATATACAACACCTGCTAAGTAGTTTTAACTCAAGATTGTCTGATGTTCTTCAGCAGTGGGAGCAGTTCTAGCAAGAATGAGTAGCTATGCTTCTTCATAAGCATCACATGAAGTACCTGAATCAGTTTACTTTTGAATCTAAAATTCCAGCAATTTTCAACAAAGGACAGTGTTCACTGTCTGCCATATGCTCCAACTGACCTGTGGTCTATTTTCGGACAACAAAAAAATCAACTGAGCATTTAGGTTAAAAGGTTTGAGGAACAGTCCCTGGGACACAGTTATTTATAAATCTTTTAACACTTTTTCTTCTCAGGTTTCAGCCAAAGGGGAATTCTTCGCTTAATCCCTTCTAGTCCACTGCCAGAACCCATGTTGGTTCTGTGACTACCTCGTTTGTAGCTCAGTTGGGACTTTTCAAAAAGGAGTCAATGGGACCCTGTTCTCTGGTTTCCACCATTTCCAAAGTAGTGCATCCTTGCTGGCCTCCTACAATTCTATATTGCTTGACATTTATTCCTCAGAAGGTCTCAAGCAATGATAAGCTTCTCCATTTGCCATGTCCAGTTATAAACTGGTACAGGACAAACTTTGCTATATATTACTTGATAAGGCAGCAATAGCATTCTGGTTCTATTTGGAATAAATGGAGATAGTGTATCCAAGCTAAGACATGTGAAGTGAATCTGGCAGGTCCTTTTCAAGGACAAGGGTCAGGAACAGATTTGAAGATGCTTTCTTAGCTCCCAAAGGTTGGTAATGTGTTATAAGTTCTCTAGTAAGGACAACTTTCAATTTCTCCTTTGCTCTGCTATTCCACCAAGTTAAGCTGATTTTCTTTTCTTTCTTCTTTTTCACCCTCCACTTCCCCTATACTTAATGCCAGTTTTTTTTTTTGGCTAGAACAAATCTTCCCATTGTTAAGTCTTGTGGGTGATAACAAGTCTACTAAAACAGATTCCATAATCTGAATAATATCCTGGCTCTCAAGAGCATAATTACATATGATACTTGAGGCTGAAGAACTCCCTTTCATTTCCTGCTATCATGTTATCACATTCAGTTGGGTGTAGGTTTCTGATTATCATACAGCTAACCAGTCTAAGAACAGAACACCTGTATTCATACATCCCAACACTTCAGGGAGTGCTCCCTGTCTTCATCAGGGAAGGCGAGGGTCTATATGGAGGTGTTCTCTCAGGGTAAGTCTGCCCAACTTGCACCTTTACCTCAAACCATCCTGATGATTCACAAATGTTTGCAGACAGTTGCTTATCTGGCAAGTAATGCCTTCCATTCAGCAGTCTCCAGAATTAGTGATAAGAACCCTTGGTCATTTATTCTGAGGATCCATGTAACAGGGGTTCACCAGTCTTCTGTGGAATTTCTCCATGAAGTGCCCCAGCTTTTTAACACACAGCCTGTCCTCTGCGTGTCTTGGACATCTGCCTATGGCCCTTCATTCTCTCAATAGTCTTTTCAGCAATGAATAGTAATAAGCAAGTTACTTTGGGAATGAACACAACATCTGCCCCATTGACCATGGTAACATGAAGAGGTCTGGTAACTGGAAAAAGACAAAATGATTTGATTTCTTTCTGTTCCAAATTTCTAGTTAACTCTTCAGAGATGTAGTTCTCATCCATGTAGCAGCTTGGAATTTTCTGTCTATCCACTTGGTTATACCCCCCAGGGCAAAGTCTGCTTCCTCAAAGTTACTGGGTAAACTTGGCCCCAGAATCTTCTGTGAGGTTTTCACCACTTTTTTGCAAGGATGTGAAGGGAGCTGTCTTGGCCTCAGATTCTCATTTAATTCTCATCAAATTTTTCTTTCTCCTCCCTTTTCAGTGGGATTTGAGAGATAATCTTGCCACTACTATTAAGCTGTGCCAGAAAGGCTAAATTGTCAACGCAGACTCACAAGAATCAAAAATCTTGTCCAAAGTGGTGCCTGTGGCTCAAAGAAGTAGGGCTCCAGCCCCATATGTAGAGGTGGCAGGTTCAAACCCAGCCCCAGCCAAAAAAAAAAAAAAAATCTTGTCCAGTAACAAGGTTTTCTAATATTTAGAAAATTAGACAAGTAAGCTACAAGCAACATACGGACAGAGTGAGGTTCAGAGTCACTGTTCTTTCCTTCAACAAGGCTATTGCTCTGTTCCACCCTATTCTGTTTCCCTTAGGCAGTTCTGGTCCAGACCTGTGCTGAAGTCAGTCTTTCCCCCCAGATCCCTGTTCTAGCATCTTCCCTCTTACACTCCTCACTGTATCAAAAGGACTCTAATTGAATTTCCTTGGGATTGTCTACTTTCCCATTAAGTGACACATATAAATTTCCGGGCTGAGGCAACTCTCATTTAGCATTGCTACAGAACCCCAGTGTCTATTTTCCTTATACCCTTGTTAGTTTTTTAGTATGGCTGACTCTTTGGATTTTGTCTTTCAGAGCTCATGGCAGAGAATAGAAACCACTCAATGTTTTCAAGCAGAAAATAATTCAATACCAAAATTAAGATGCTAAAAAAAATGAGTTGGAGAAGTCAGACATCAAGAAAGGCCACTGCCATCCATCCATCAGGGCAATGCTGCTGTAACACTCACCACTACCAAACTCATAGCTGTTTCTCTGCCAGCCTTACTTGTTGATGTGAACAGGCAAGCTCATTTCAGGGATGGAACACCTGCTGTATTCTGCTTCTCAGCCTGCTCCACAGAAATAACACACACGGCCCTACTTTCATTTTCTAAACTTGGGTGAGCACATCTCAATGATGGAAGTTAATCTCATTCAAGGAGAAGTTGCAAGGGGATCTGGGAAATGTAGCTTACAACCAGCTATATTGTAGCTGTGATATAAGAGATGGGGACATAAAACAGAAATGGTGTGGAACATTCCACAGAGTGTCAGATAACAATACCTAACTTAAATTTATTTTCTTTCTTTCTTTCTTTCTCTTTTTTTTTTTTTTTTGAGACAGTCTCACTATGTTGCCCTCAGTAGAGTACCGTGGCATCACAGCTCAAAGAGAACTCTAACTCTTGGGCTTAAGTGAGTCTCTTGCCTCAGCCTCCCAAGTAGCGGGGACTACAGGCGCCTGCCACAACGCCCGGCTGCTTTTCTTTTATTGTAGCTGTCGTTGTTTGCAGATCCAGGCCAGGTTTGAACCCGCCCTGGTGTATGTGGCCAGAGCTATAACCACTGAGGTATGAATGCTGAGCCTTAAGTTTATTTTCTAACTTTTCCAGCCAAAGAAGTAGATCAATGTCCTGAGTCAATGCACTTCAGACAATATATTCCCTCTGCTTCCTCTCAGCATTTTCTTGTCATGGTTTTTCAGTAATTCAGGGTCTTTAAGAAATGGCAGCCAGCTATTTATAATTATAAAATTTAATGACAATAGATTAATATCTTCACCACTGGTGAAACATTTGCATTCTTACTGAGGCCTTCTGGAATCATTAGCTTAACTTTAACAATCGATTCTACTGGGAATTTCGGGTTCCATGCCAGCTGACATGGGAAATGTGTTCATTAGCACCTTTTAAAAACTTAGGCCACCCATACAACCTGCCCTCTTTGTCATTGCCCCCAGAATTGTCTCCAGTCCATTACAGAGAAATATAAATCAACTTCTTAATTTATGATTATAGAATTTTGAGCAGTATTTATTTATCCTGAATAACAACGAACCAAATGAAAGATATTTTCCGATATTTCTAGAAGACTAGAGAGCATTATTGTTTGCAATAATGATTATAAAAATATCCATCTCAAAAGTGACAAAGAAGTTTAAAATACTTGGGAGTCAATCTCCAGAAACCTTTTGTCTTGGTCTCATCTATGTTTTAATCAGTAGGAACAATCTCAAAATTGCCTCCCTTCAAAAACTCAAACTGGTAATTGAGAAAATGGTTTAAAATTCCATTTTTGGAATTTGCTATTTATATTCTAAGTTTAAACTATAACATGGAATAAAAATTCTTTGAACAATGTCCCCAACAGCGTATATCTCATGATAATTGCGTTCTTGATTTTCGTATTGTTCGTTCCCTGGTCCATTTTTTTGTCTTTCTTCCTCTGACTCTTGACTCGCTTCACATTTTCATTGTGAAGATTTAAGATTTGGGCTACTTTTTCTCTAACATTTATTTTACTGTTTAAAGGATTTTTTTTTGTTTTTGCTTAAAGGAAAATAGTACACTTTTTCAGTAAATTAAACATTGCTACCAAGCTGATATTGTTGATAAGTGTAGAGCTTTTACTGTGATTGTACAGAACATTATGATAGGAACTGCATTCAAAGCCAGAATATTCAAGATATTGTGACAGAACAAAAGAAGATACCAAAGAAAGAATCTAATGTTTTTCTGCCTCTGGGGAATGAGAATTTGATGTGACTGATGGCGCTGATTTTTCACTGAGATATGTTATTCAGTATTTTTTAACAAATTCTGCATGCTAATGACTTTCCCTGTAAACCAAGAGGCTATCATAGAGGGAAAAGTTTTAATCAACTGTAGAAATCATGTAGTATAAAAACATCCCAGATTTATAAAGAGAGTGTCAGGAAAATGAATACCAGTTTGCTTTCCTAGATATCCAAAATATGAGTCATATATAGATGCAAATTTATGTAAAAAGAATATTACATATCTATTAAGAACTAGTTGAAGCCATGCTACTTACTAACTATAAGGAATATATTAAAATGACAGAGATGTGCATTTTTTAGTAATTTTCCCTGGGGGGGGGGGTAACAAAAGCAATCATTTCAATACTAATATCTTGAAATCCTCAAGGATATTGTAATAGTTTGCCAAGCAGTAAAGTTTAAGTTATTTGCATGGGTGAGGCACTATAGATTTTTTTACAGATTGAATATAAAAGTGGGACAAGAGAGCATGGGGTTTAACTCCAGTTGTCTTCTAGACACCCCATCTTATTCACGGTCTTGCTTAGTGCTGTACATAACACAAACTGGTCCCCATTATTGTGGTTAAACGAATAACTGATGTTTGAATAATTATGCTAACAATGTGCCTTACGTAGCTTACAGCTTATCCCTGGGTAAGATTTGGATAAAAATTCAATATTTATTCAGTCCTACTTTGTGCCAAACTCTCTATTAATCTTTACAAGTTCTACCCCATTTACCTCTTTTAACAATCTGAGTGGTTCTGGGAGGAGGGAGCAACTATAGTTCATTCCAAAGGGATTTTTACGGCATTAAGATTCAAATTAAAAGTAGTCAGAAACATATCAAGAAAGTATAGTATCACACTAGAAACTGTTGTCTCATTTGGCAAGAAGCAACAGCCTCTGACTGCAGAGATGCTGTGCCTTTAGGAGGCATCGCCATGGAAAATATTGATAAATACTGTAAAAGTTAAGGCTGCAGCCGGGGCCTTTGGACTCCCTGCTCGCAGAAACCAGCTAAGAAGAAGCATTTCCATTCTGGCAGGGGAGACTGATCCTAGGGTTGAAGAGGACGGGCTGCTCTTGCACAGTGGAATTGGGGACGATTACGTCTGACACCCAGGGAATCCACTGGGCACCTTTGTTTCTCCCTGGGCCCATCAGAACTGTGACAAAACACACCTAGCAATCCTAGATTAAGAAGGGCATGATTGTCAAGAGTTTACCTTCTTTAAAACGAAGGTTTGGGTCATATCACCATGTAAGCCCCGGATCTGCCAGCGTGATAGCGAAGGAGGAGGCCGATTTGTGCCGGAGGAAGTGGATAAGAAACAAGGGCAACCCCAAAGCCAGCTACAGCAACTGGGGCCGCGGTTCTTCCTACACGTCCCCCTGCCTATTCACTATTTCCCTGGGGAAGAGACACCCCAGCCCTGGGTCTAGGGAGGAGTTTGTCCCCGCATCTGTGTGGACCTGTGCAGAGGGTGGGTTCTGTGGCCGGGCTGGTGTGTCTCTGCACTGAGCAGAATCACTAAGTCCGGCAGTGGCCGCAGTAATAGAACAGGCGCCTCTTTCCCCACAGGCGGGCTGCTCTTGCCAGTGCGTCAATGTGGCAAGAATTGAGACAGGCCTGTTCCCGGGAGAACCTGTGCCCTCGGATTCTCCAAGGACCTTGCTGAACTTTCCTTGGAACTTCAGCCCAAGACCTTTCCACCCGACCTTAATCCTCCCTTTCCTTCCTCCTTCACTCCTCAGATTTGAATTGTGATCAATGGGTGCTCCCAGCCCGCCGTGGATCTCCCCGTTTTCTCTCATAGCTTTGCTTCTTGGAGGACTCTGACAAACACGTACTTACCCAGAGTTTGGGCATCTCTCTGTTTGTGTTGCAGATTGACCTTGTCAGACCAACAGACTTATGAGGCTGAGTCTCCTATTTCCCCCAAGTTAATCAACTTTGCAGGCCTGTTACAGAAACCACTCCAGTTTCTGCTTCTCCTGCAGATAATGCCTGCTCCTTACTTCGTCCATTTCAACATGATGAGAGGAGGAAGAAGTAGGGAACAGCACTTAGGGAGGAAAAAAGAGCTATAAGTTGAAGATGCCTTATCTGAAATGTCTGGAACCAGAAAGTGTTCCAAAATTCAATTTTATAAAAAAAGAAAATGGAATATTTGAATATATATATCAGGATATGTTGAAAATGGGCCCAAGTCTAGACATGAAATTTATTTATATTTCTTATGCACCTGTCATGACCGGTCGGCCTCCTATGGCCCTGGTCTCAGTTAGAGCAGGAAGGAACCAGGCGAGAAGCGGATTAGAAGTACAAGCTTGATAGGGGTACAGGTGAATCTTTCTAAGAGTAGAATGTGAACGTTTTAAAGCAATAACTGAGAAAACGACATGAAGGCTGTGTTGACCAGTTTGATGGAAGTATTTCAGATTGCATGTGAAAACCCCACACTGTAACCGAGAAGTGCATTAATGTACATAGTTACCATTCAATAAAAACAAAAAAGAAGTACGAGCTTGTGGAAGGCAGGCTAGCCCTTACTTTCCCGGTAGCCCCGAGCAACCTCCGCACCAGCCTTTTACTGAAAGGGAATGATGCAGGTGAGGGGAGTAATTAACAATGACTACGTGCTGAGGGCCCGGGCTCCTCCCACAAGGAACTCCTGTGGACAAATGGCCCGAGGTCCATGCCTCAGCTGCAGATCATCTTGCTTGGATGTTGGCATCTCCTACATGCACCTACTATACATAGCCTGAAGGTAATTTTGTATGAAAATTTTAATAATTTTGTGCTTTAGGCAATGTTTGTGTCAAGTACTTGTGTGTGGAATTTTCCAAATACGATTTGTCATCATGTTGGTGTTCAAAATGTTTCACATTCTGTAACATTTAGCTTTTCAGATTAGGGATGCTCAGCCTATACTAAAGTGGTGAAATCGAACCCCATACTTAAAATCTTTCATGTTAGTCGTAAGTACAATTTAAACTTTACTCAGATTTTTTCTCTCTTTCTGCCTTACCATACCCATTTTTAATCTTTTTAATGTTATATATTCTGCTAATCTCAGCACTATTCCTTCCTCAATTTGGAGTCTTATCCTTCTTTCAAATGCCTTCATTTTCTGTTTACGACTTATATCAGAGTTATGGTTTGAATATATGTGTCCCTCTCAAATTCGTATGTTGGAACTTAAACTCCAGTGTAATAGCATTAAGGGGAGGAGCATTCAAGAGGTGAATAAGTAATGAGGACAGAGCCCTCAGACATGGGATTAGTACCCTAATGAAAGGGCTGGAGGGAAACAGCTAGACCTTGTTTTCCTTCTACCTTCTACCTTGTGAGGATAAAGCTTTCACTCCTCTGCAGGACCCAGCACAAGGTTCCATCATGGAAGAAGAGAGATTGGACTTTCACCAAACAGTTAACCTGCTGGTGTCCTGATTTTGGACTTCCCGGTCTCCAGAACGATGTAAAATAAAGTTCCATGTTGTATATAAAGTAATCAGTCTTAGGCATTTTGTTATAACACAATGGACTTAGATAATCAGTCATTCGTTGAACCACATTTACTGAAAATCAACTCAACCCCAGGCAAGCAATGAATAAGAATAAATGAATGAAACATGGATTTATCCTCTGGAAAGCAATATTGTGCTAACCTAAAACATATTAGGGCTTTTTAATAGCTAGGAGATACTTAGGGAGAATACATCTGCCTATTCCTTGGTATGGCTGTTATGCTGCCCTTTGTTGTCATATTCTGAGTTACCCAGGTCACACAACCATTTGAAGAGGAATGTATAACCCTCCCCCCCCCAAAAAAGTGCAGAAAGATAAAAATGGTGTATATTACAGGGGAAAAGTGAAAGACAATTTTTGTAACTGCTACAGAGAGGTTGCTATACTAAGCATATTTTCCCAATCATAACTTTTTTTTTTTTTTTTTTGGTAATCATGGAAAACTGCTTATTGTGAGCACTTATTACCCAATTGAAATGATTTCTTTTAAGGATAGAGTATGATTGAGTCTTATCCAATTGGAAGTTTATCATGAAGCATGATTGTGTGTCTTTATGCAGTATATACAGTCAGAAATATATGTTAATTGGTAAATTCTGTGCAAGCATGCTTATGAAATGTAGGTTTAAAAGAACTTGCATTCAAAATTGACCACGAACTACTTACAGGAACAACCCAGGTTTGAGGCCTCCCCCAAATAAATAAATAAGTAAATGAAAGAAAGCAGAGAGATGAAAGAAAAAGAAAAAAACAAACAACAGCAGCAGTGTGTGTTTCTATGGGCTCCTGATTTTGCCTTTATTGGCTTCAAACTGAGATTTTACCTTGGAATCTGATTTTCACATTCATCTCACAGATACAATAACTCCTCTTTGGTCAACTTGATATCTGACTTCAGTTTGTTATATTTTACTAAGCTACATTTTATTTTAGCTCTCCTTATTTTCCAACCTTGATGTGGCTGGTTCTTTTTATTTTTTTTTTCACAAAATTTTATTATACAACATTTTAGACATGGAGTATAATTCTACCAAGATACTACAACTGATATTTATTATACTGGATTGCCACAT
Source organism: Otolemur garnettii (assembly GCF_000181295.1). Lineage (NCBI taxonomy): Eukaryota > Metazoa > Chordata > Mammalia > Primates > Galagidae > Otolemur > Otolemur garnettii. The sequence goes on along the minus strand of NW_003852397.1, from coordinate 18,708,874 downwards.
ACACGTCTCTCTGTCCATCTGACAATTCTCCTTATTTTAAGGTGCATTTCGAAGTTAGTTGTAGACAATATTACTTTATTATTCTGTTTTCCTTTTTTTGAGGTGAAATTTACCTACAAGTAAATGTCAGAGCATAAGTGTTTCATTTCAGGAAAATTTTAGCAAATGGTTTACCTATGTAACCCAAATCTCTATGGATAGACTTCTTTCTTTGTTAGGCATCCAGTAACTAACAACTCACAGACACACTGAGGTACAACTAAATTTAGCTAGGTCAAGATGCATCTTACTGGGAAACAAACTTGGTTTATGATCAGAATCGCTCTAAGACATCTTGATGGCTAGGTCTTACCTCAGACTATCAGCTCCACACTGATGGAAACAATCTCACTTATTTTTAATTCCTGACACTTAATAAGAGATAAATATTTTATAATTTAATAAACAAAAATTGTACACTGATCTATACAAAAGAATGTGGCCCAAATGATAATATGTACAAGTATTTAGCACCAAATAGACTTAGTTTCTGAGCTAAGAGTAAAAATTTGGACTGCATGAATATATATAAATTTTAAAAGTCTGTACAACCCTTAATTCCAGAATATATATTTTACCTGTCCAATTACCTTTTTCTTGCCTATTTTGACACTAACATAGATCAGAGAATCAAAGGCTTATCCAGATGAGGGTAACTGCATAAGGCTAGCTTATGGTAGTTTGCCAGATTAATAACTGTTATTAAGAGAATCTAGTTATGAGTAAATGACTCTATATTTTTCCAGTGAAGAACATCAGGGCTGTTGCAGGATAAAAATGCATGCCAAGTTTCTGTGGACTGTGGTTTATTTGACAGAAAAGGATAAAATGATGATATAAAGAGAATGTTGGTATGTCTGGGGGGCTCTCATGCTACTTCCATCGTCCCAGAAAAGGCTATTCTTGGCATGTCCTTAGCAAAGGCATCCCTGGAGTTACACTGCCGAGGGTCCTTTCTAGATCACGTAGATTGCATGCAGCATATGCACTAGCACACACTGTGTCATGATCACAGACTCACTGATGTCACGATTAATCACATCCTGGAAGTGGCTTCCTCTTCACAGTGCTCCATTCTCACGATGGCTCCATTCTGGACCTGCATCATAGTGTTGTGTCATGTCCTCAGGTGACCCATCCACACCCAGCGTCTCTCCTGGCAGGAAACTTCCCTTGGCTTCCCATGAGTGTGCAGAAATGCAAAGCAAGGCCATGCTAAGAGAATGAAACCAGGGAAAAGGCAGACCAGGGCACTCTTATTACTCTTATTACCTGAAACAATAAGAACTTGCCAAGGAAGCGGCAAAGCAGGCTCTCAACAGTCTAAATTTACCAAGTCTCTCTTAGACTAGGTTAATAAAGCTGTCAAGTCTGGGAGCTGAGTTACTTCGCAGGCCTATGGAAACAGATGCTGAACCAGAGAAGGTTGTTTTTAGGTGCAGGAAAACTGAAACTTACTTGACCTTTAAAGTAATCTCAGGATGGAGTGAGAGATCCTGGGTTTTATTGCTCGCAGAGACCCCTGAGTCGGGGAGGAGTCCCCTTACCCTTCTACTCTCCCAGGGTCCTCCTGTCTGGCCTGTTCCATTCTCGTGACTCAGTCCTCTTTCTCCTCCTCATCTTGGCAGTTTGCCTCTGTGGGGTTGTTGCACACCTTGATGCTTTATATTTCAGATCTACCCCCCAACTTCAACTTCTCTGAATTTGTTTGAGTCCACTTTCCCTCCTTCTGGATGGGAGCTTCTAATGAAAGATGCCTCCAGTCAGCCACCGTGCTCCCTGACCTGCAGCCTGATTCTGATACTCTGGATTCTATTTAAGTGTTTGTGGTTATCTGTTACAGTCTTTACTTCTATTTGTTGTGATACATGCCACGTACATCATTTATAATTTCGGGACCTCTGGACACGTGCAGATTCTAACTTCCCAGCATGTCCTATTGTACTGATCAACACCACATGCTTCAGTATTCCAGGTACTACTTTTATGATGCCTTTTTAGTCTTGGTATTTTAATCGTTACCAGCTGTAATTGTTAATTTTAGGTGTCAACTTGACCGCGTTAAGGGATACGCAGATAGCAGGTTAAGCATTATTTCTGGGTATATATCTGTGAGACTGTTTCCAGAAGAGATTGACATTGAATCATGGACTAAGGTAGGTCACCTTCACCCAATGTGGGCGGCCATCATCTAACCCACTGAGGGTCCAGACTTGAGAAAAATACAGAAGAAAGACAAATGCGCCCTTTCTTCCTGAGCTAGGATGCCTATTTCCCCCTGCCATTGGACATCAGAACCCCTGGTAGTCTAGCACTTGGGGTCTGGAGGTCTGCACTACTGGTCTACCAGTTTCTCAGGCCTTTAGCCTCAGATAGAAAGTGGCATAATTGGCTCCCCTTGTTCGAAGGCCTTCAGACTATTGGCTTCTCTGGTTCTTCAGCTTGCAGAGAGCATCATGTGAGTCTCCTTTACCTCCATAGTTGTGTGAGCCCATTCCTCTGATATCCACTTTCATATATCTGCATACATAGTACACAGAGGAACCCAGGATTTTCCCTCCCTCAGTGTTCCTATTCTACTCTCAGTGTCTGGCTATCCCTGGATGCTTGTGCCATGAAGGACTCTTACTCTCCCTGCACACTCTTCCCCTAGGCCAGAGGCAGATTCCATAGATTATAACTTGGTACTTTCTAGGCTTGCGGTAGAAGCAGACAGAAAGTCCTTTGTGGCTGGTCCTCAGGGAGGGTCTTCCACGGGACTTATGTATCATTGTTCCAAGGCAGCCAAGCTCTAGTTCATATCTGTAGCAGAATTTATGTGGAAGAAAGTATTCTGCCACTCTTCTAGTTGTTAGGGTAAGACGCTGGGTCCTATTCTTTTTGGTTGCACTCTGGAGTAGGGTTTATTTTATTTTTCCCCTCCTATCCTTCCTGCAGCTCCAGTGTGCCTTCCTTTGTACTGTAGAGACTGCAGGGTTCCTGACTCTCCCTCAGCGACTCCAGCCTCTTGCTCCATATGTGTGCAGAATCACAGCAGGGGTGTGGGATCCCTGCCTTTCTGTCAGCAGCAGGTAATTTCCTCCTTTGTGTCTGCACATTATGGGGCTCGCTCTGATGTCCCATGTCATCTCTCCATCTTTTTCCTTAGCAATGAATGGAGGCCTATGAATAAAGGACAGCAACTGCGTTCAAATTCGGACTGGAGAGCCCAGAGATTTGACATTGTCATACTAGTTTACACTTGGATTTAGAAGTTCATTGATTTTTTTAAAACCAGATTTCTTCTCACCTGTTAATATAGTGGACAATGCCTCTTCATCCCCTGTTACTCCACAGGCAAGAAAGTCCTAGTACTTTCTCTCTGTAGAGAGGCCTGTTTCTCTGAGATTTGAACCACTTTGTTATCTTGTAGCCCCAGCTCTCTGATGAGAGATAGGCTTGTTTCTCTGAGATTTGAACCACTTTGTTATCTTGTAGCCCCATTTGTGAAATGTCCTTAACCACTGTGTTCACCTGATTCCCAAGTAGCTGGGAATTAAATAATTTAGTGGCTACATGTATAGAATACACTGAAGACGTTCAATTTTGTTCTGAAGGGTAGATGGGAGAGTGAAAAAAATTAAACAAGGGAATAGCCTAATCAGATTCGGGATATAGTAAAACAACTTCAGCAGAAGTATTTTAAATCTTGTTAGAAATAAGAATATCAGTTGGGACTGAAATATTTTAGGAATGAGATGATGATGACTTGAATAAGAAGAAATGGGCCTGAAAAAAATGTCAGAAAATTTTGCAGACTTAGTGACCAATTGATTGAAAGAGGATAAGACCAGTGGGATTGAGCATCCCAAACTTACCAACTTATTTACTGAGTCCTCGTTTCATTGTCAAAGATGTCTTACTCTGAATTAAACATTAAGTTAAATGGTCAACTTAAGCATAGAATGACCCCAAAGTTTCCCATTTTGGAAGTTGTGGTATGGTCTATAAAGCAGTTAAGATATACTTTAAAAAGAGCCCATATTGGAGTAAGAGGTGTGCTCAAAGTACCATTATTTTAATTCCACATCTGGTGCTAAAGTTCCACAGAAAGCTGGATATATGGGTCTGGAAATCAGAAGAGAGATTCTGATTCTCTATGGTTGAGATACAGATTTTATAATTATTAGTGGTATTGGAATTTACTGGAATAAAGAGATAATCTACAAAATGTAAAGTTAGAGGACTCAGAAAGGAAGCTGAGAGAGAATGGCTAGAGAAAAAAATGGCCATCAGTATAGAAAATTGACACGAAATATAAGACAGTAAGCAGTTTTAAGTGTCAATAGTTTCAACAAGTTATTGAGTAAAGCAAAAAGTGGATTTAAAATAAACTAATAGATTTTCTACATAGACAACAGAAAAATGGAGGAACAAAGCTCTAAAAAGAGTATTGTACAGCTAGAATTCATAATAAGTACCCTTCTCACTCAGTATTATGATACCTCAGGCAAAAGATTATATTTGGAAGAAGAATTAAATTGCGTGTGGTAAAGGTATATTTCTTTAGAAGGTAATACTGATTTTTTTACATTCTTCTTAGCTTTTTAGCTTGAAAAAATTTTAATATCAGTAAACAAACCATAACACATGCATCACAATTTACAGAGCTCATTTGACGTACTATCATTTTATTACATGTCAAAGTGTTAAAAATACTCTTCCTCCAGACTGTGTAACACCAATATAAGACAGGCAGGTGGTGAGGACCAGAAAAAAAGTTCTAGGCTAGAAGCAAAGAGTCGTGTGTGTGGGTGTGCATGCACACACCATTGTTTCATTGTATTAAAGGGTGTAACTTAAAATTAAAAATGTTATACTGAGAGAGTCATCACAAAATGACTTGTACAGAAAAGTTGATTTTTTCTGTATTGAGTCCTCGGTGCCCCCTTTTGTTAGTGACTTTATAATTAGTCTTCTTCCCTTTCTACACGATGCAAAATACTTTGCTTTATCTGGATTTAAAGCCCCTCCTCACTGCATTGTTTTCTAAGAGTGAGGTGTTCTTATCTTTCAGCTTTTTTGGTACAGATTTTCAGTATTACTCATGTGGTCTTCATCATTTTAGGTTTGATAACTTCAACCAATTTAGAGATATTTCTGTTGTTTAAACAAAGGGTAGCCCTGTTTGTGAAATGTCCTTTTTGGATGCCCAAACAGAAATCCCTAATTGCCCTTTACTCTGGCAATACAAACATTTCTTGGTTTCTTTTTTTCGTTTGTTTGTTTTATTCCCATTATGCTTAATGTAAATCTTCTATGACCCGTCTAGAGGCTTCGTAGGCTTAATACTGTAGGCAATGATTAGCCCTAATTGTGCCCTTGACATTGATTTAGTCTGGCCCTATCTGCTCTGAGCTTGAGGATGACATCAAAGCATTTTTCCGCTGCCTGTCGTTTTCCCCCTCACTCTTTGCACTCTGACTTTTACTCTTCTCTCTCTGAGTCTTACTCAGAAAAAAGGAGTGGACTCTACTCCCCCATTATTTCTGGGGTGGGAAGCAGTCAATGTTCCTTTACCTCACCTCTTTGTAATCCATCCAAAATTCTTTACCCTCAATTCTACTAAAAGCCTCCCCAAAATTCATATTCTTAATGCAAGCATGAGGAAGGACTGTTCATTTTAATGAATTTTTTTCTCTTTCTCCTGATAATGTTTCTATTTTCTCCTCCATCACTTAAAAAATGTATAATCATTTTTTCTTCTTTCTTTTCTTTAAAATCCTTTATCCTGCTATAGTTTCTAAAGTCTCAGAGGAACACCTTTCCCTGTTCCTCTTAGCCTTGCATAGGCATGCACTGCCCTGAATTCGGGACCTCTCCACACATCCTGTACCATAGAGTTACTTAGAAATTTAAAAATACCAATTTCTTGTACTATACCCAACCCAATAAATCTGAAACCCTGAGGATGGGCCTACAAGCTTTTCAGGTGATCTTAATTTGCAGGTAAGACTAAGAACCATGCATGGACTTATTCTTTACCAGTTGGTGTTCACTTAACCTACTTGTTTTAAGTAAAGTAACTCACTGGTACTAACATTGCTGTCTTTTTATGTTGATGGTGCCAAAACCACAATTATTGATCCAAATAGATACAACAGTTATTTATTTATTTTTTCTTTGAGACAGAGTCTCACGCTGCAGCCCAGGCTAGAGTGAACACTTATTATATTAATTAAATCTTATCTCCAGCCAGTTGATGAGAGCCAGGCAAAGCAGGGAAATGAGAAGACAAAACAAGACAAGATAAATAAATGGTGTGAGGAGTAGGCTGAGCGACACAGAGAAAGTAAGTCATGAGAAGGAAACTGTTCCTTCAAATTGGTAAAGTCACCAGCAATGCTTTTTGCATAGGCAGATTCTTATTTATTCTTAATAAGAATAAATAAGGGGGCTTAGAATCTGCTTATTATGTTGGAGATGATTTTATGCCTCCTAATGTTTGAGAACAATAATACTAGAAAACAAAAGAATCGACAAATCCTACCAGAAGCTGTCACTCCTTTGTAAACAATTATAGCTTTCAGTTCACATCGCTAATAAAGAGTGAACATGAAAATAATTCATTGAGGAGTGGTCTCTAACAAAGTATAAATGCGTGTGTATGTATGCAGGGGGCAGGTGAATGGGTGTACTTGCGGTCATACGATCTACTAGATCCTGTAGTACAACCCAGAATTGCAATATCACAGGATTATTTGGCTTGCTTGTTTATAATTCAGATATCTGAGGCCCTCAATGTACTCTAAATGGAGATTTTGATTCAGTAAGTCTAGAGTGGGCTTGAGAAATAGGCATGTGTATTTGTGTGTTTCCCCACAAGTTACTTAGGTAATTGTCAATGTTAAATTGACTTTGTGGGAGACCATGGTTTTGGATGGAGCTTCTGCACTAGTGCCAACACGTCAGACCAAACTAGAATGGAGACTTCCATGCTAAATTCCACATAATCAAATTAAACTTTGAACTGGGCCACTTTTCCAGAAAAATAAAAGATTCGCTGAAACCAATGAGAAAGGGCCCAGTTTACCTTAGCTGGCAGGCTAAGGAAGACCCTTCTATTTCAACCCTACAAAGAAAGTAACAATGAGACAATCCACCTGCTTTTCTCTCCTCCTGCTTTCTTTGTCCCTATTCTGCCTAGAAAGCAGTGTCCTCTGCTCAGCCAATTATAACAGCCATTATGTTTGATAGAATGAGATGTTGCTTAATTGCTAGAATTGCCAATAAATGCCAATTAGATCTTTAAATTTGTTGTAATTTTGTCTATTGAGACTATAATGAGACAAATCTTCTGCCTTTATATTAGAATTGAGTACATTGGATTCTTGCTGTAGATGAGCTGATACAAGGGGTGGGGTAGGGAAAAGAGGGATGGGGGGAGAAGAAGAATGAAGGGGATAGGAGGGCATGGGGTATGACACATCACTTGGAGGCGGGACACAATTATAAGAGGGACTTTAACAAATGCAATCAGTGTAACCTAATTCTTTGCACCATCAACGAATCCCAAACAATGAAAAAAAAAACAGTAAAAAAAAAAAAAAAAAGAAAAATCTAGAAACACTGATTCTAGGTACTTTTAGAGAAATTGGGAAGATTCCTCCACATATTAACCAAGCCTGTTTTTTAATGTAAAAAATTCTCTTATAAAGGGAAATGGATTCAGTGTTAGATATAAAGTATATAAGACTGGATTTAGTGGCTCACGTCTGTATTCCACTTTGGGTGGTCAAAGTGGGAGGATTGCTCCAGGCCAGGAGTTAGAATTTAAGACCAGTCAGAGCAACATAGTGAGATGCCATCTCACCACAAAGTTTAAAAAATAGATGGGTCTGGTGATAAATGCCTGTAGTCCTAGCTTCTTGGGATGCTGAGACAGGAGGGTCACTTGAACCCAGGGGTTCACAGAACTTGCGGTGAACTATGATGACGCTATTGTGCTGTAGGCCAGGCAACAGAGACCCTGTCTCCAAACAACAAACAAAAAAGCTGATTTTCTGAATGATCTAATAATTTAGTTTAAAACACGTTAAAATGATAAGGTACATGCAAATCATAAAAGATATGTTTCACTTTCCTTACACTCTGGCTTTGGTTGATTGCAGCTGAAGTAGCTAGTTCTGGCAAGATGAAGAACTGATGGTGAGATTTGTGTAGTTGGATGCAGAGCATGAACAGTCCGGCTTTTACTTCCAAGGCTGGGTCTTCTAGAGTAAGAAGGAACGCTCCCTCCCTCCCACTTTTCAGCTTGAAGCTTTAATGTTTTTCCTTCCCTGAGGGTTCCATATTCTGTCAAGCTCTCATCTGCCTTTCTCCTAGCCCCGCACGCCATTTAGGAAGCCATCCTAGACGGGGGTTCATTTCCTTTAGAGGGAGGGTTTGATTTTTTTATGCAGGGGATGAATGCAACTCCTAACAGCCAGTGTTCCCTATAGAGGGAAAGAAAGGGAACTCTGCTTGGCTCTCTAGGTTTGCTGTGAATAGTGGTACATTAATTGTCTGGATGATTGTGGATGGGGCAGATTTTGTTTCTATTTGCATATTTAGAACTATGAACCTCTTTGGACTGATCTTACATTTAATCTCTCCAGTGGTTTCCTCCTGAGGGTGTTTTAAGCTTATGGGTTGCTCTTCGCATGCCAAACCAACGCCATCTGATTTCTAGCTTCTGAGCGTTTCTCCCATGTCTTGGATTCTGGATCACCTACTTTGTTGGCTGTGAAAGCATTCTGTAATTTTAAGGAACTTTAATGAGAGGGCACAAAAGACAAAACCAAAATTGATCAAATATTGTATTAGTAAGTAAGAAAAAAGAAAAGCTGAACCTGAAGTGGAATCTATTGAGAGGATGTTAGGATGCTCTCAGATTTACCCTCAATCTTTCCCAGCCTGCGTTAGAAATCTTCAGTACACCCGTGTTCTAGAATCAAAAGAGGCTGAGAGGCCAAGCACTGTGGCTCACTCCCATAATTTTAGTATTTTGGGAGGCTGAGGTGGGTGGATTGCTTCAGCTCAGGAGTTCAAGCCCAGCCTGAGCAAGAGTAAGACCTCATCTCTATTAACGTTAGAAAAACTAGCTGTGCATTGTGGTGGGTGCTGATAATCCCAGCTACTGCGGAGGCTGGAGGCTGTGGGAAGAGGACTTTTGGAGCCCAACAGTTTGAGGTTGCTGTGAGCTATGATACCATAGCACTCTAACTTGGGTAACAGAATGAGACTCTGTCTCAAAAAAAAAAAAAAAAGAAGAAGCTGAGCAAATGAAAACCTGGTATTTTCAGCGTTGATCATGGTAAGGAAGCAGCCAGTCATTTTCATACTCATAGACTGATAAGTCACCTGATAGCTTCACCTGCCCCCCTGCCAATATGGCCCTGCATTCCAGTGATGGATTCATTACCACCTTAAAAAGCCCTTGTATATCTAACCTTGCATCGCGTCTACTTGCCAATCTTCCACGGTGAATCACTCCACCATCTGTTTTGCAGGTTTTATTCCCACGTTACTGGACTTTGCTGGATAAAATTTCAAAATTATGCTGACTGAAAATTCATGCTAACTTAATTCTGAGTCATGAATTTGTCCACGGTTTCTCCCTGACCTTCCTTCCTTCTCGTCATCCTTTGTCCCAGATCAGCTGCAGCATAAATGAAGGCGCAGGAAACTTGGAATCAGAAAACACGCTTCTAAGCCTCTATCCTGTTCCTTTGAGTTGTACGATTTAGAGAAGGACTCTTCATTTCAGTCTGCCCCAGTTTTGTCTGTGACATGGGGCTAACACTTAAAGAATGCTCGGAGCAATTAAAGAGGGATGTAAAGTTAGCTTTTGGTCTATCTTATGTCCACGTATGGGAGCTATGTTATGCCTTGTGTGCAAAGCAATCCAGAATCTTTATGCAAAATATTTCCTTGCTGATTGCATTTCTTCTATGGAGGCTAATGTCCAAATTTCCAGCTCTTTCTGGCCATAATTTGAAATCTCTGTTGACATTTCAAACTAAAAATGCTTAACAAGACTTCTCATTTTCCTACCAAAACTTTTCTCTCTGACTTGGGCAATTCCGGTTAATTAAGAGAGATCTTTCAGCATTTTATGGCATTATTCATTTCATCTCCATCACTCTTGTATCAGCAGATTTTAAAACATATTTCCTTCCACTGCACTTTGACCAGTCGCACCAGTACACACATTCTGTCCTATCAGTTCTGTGCTATTAAACCAGAAGTTAGAAATCTTGTTTTGTTTACTATTCCTCACCCAAGAAATGATAAAATCCCTGGGATTAGAAGAAAAATCTAAGCAATCCAGGCTACCTAATCACATCATTTATTTCCTTTTAACTCCAGTAAATTCCACAGTCCAATATTCACGATCATTAAATACTGAATTTGCATAACAGATTCTATATTTCCATCTCAAAGCAGATCGTATACCATTTTACATGTGTTTTCTTCTTACAGTTAGGAGGCTTTGCACCTTAAATTGCTTCATGCTAATTATCCTATCTCCAAGTAGGGGATCATAGTTTTTGAAGGCCCCTCTACTCTCTGTACTGACATCAGTGTGGGTTTGCTGAAGACACCCTCGGCCTTTTCATATCCTTGCTTCAGTGTATTAAATTGTATGAAATATCTGGTCCTTCTTTTCTGAAATCCTCTCATTAAAATCAGAAAGAATGAAGTTTATAAACCAACTACAGAAGCAGGATTTGCTTTTCTTGTGTTCACAATGGAGAGGTACAAAATCTGCTGCGATGCGATGTTTAGATTTTTCTCTTGTGAGAATGCAGATGGAAGCTACAGCTGCTTTCCTCAAATCAATTTCCTCCCATTGGTCTTCCGTTACCCTTTTCCCAGAGAGATTTCTTGTTTTCTATGAGTGTATTTTCCCACACACTCTGAAGTATTTTTATACAATCAATTCTTGAGTTTTAATTTAACTCTTCAGTGAGATCCAAACTTGTCTTATTTTCTTTTTTCTTTTTCTTTCTTTCTTTTTTTTTATTAAATGATAGCTCTATACATTAATGCAAACAGGGAGTACAGTGTAGTGTTTTCAC
>NW_003852397.1:18646375-18697314 GCF_000181295.1 Otolemur garnettii | reverse complement strand
CCATGACCTGGCGATTATGAATTGTGCTGCAGTAAACATTCTGATACAAACATCTTTATTGTAATGGGATTTTTTATCTTCTGGGTATATACCTAATAGTGGAATTGTAGGATCAAATGGCAAGTCTATTTTTAGTTCTCTAAGTGTTCTCCAGATTTCTTTCCAAAAGGATTTCTTTCCAAAAGGAACGTATTAAATTGCATTCCCACCAGCAGTGTAGAAGTGTTCCCTTTTCTCCACATCCACGCCAGCAACTTCAAAACTACTTTGAGATATCACCTAACTCCAGTAAGATTAGCCCATATCACAAAATCCCAAAACTTGTCTTATTTTCAACCGAAATTATTATGTCATTATATTTTTTAGACTCAAAGCAGAGGGTCTGTGATTTTCTATTTGTACATGGCAGTCACATTGTAGTAATAGGATTTGAAATATAATTAGTAATTTATACACTTAACAAGTCTATGTGTTAAGAACACAGATCCATAAATTCCAAATATCTAGTGTCCATTAATGGGCTCAAAAGACCCCCTTGAAATGTCAGGTAGTTACAAATGCATTTATCAAGCAGATCTGATACAATTTTGTCTTTGCATACGGTTTGCTTAAGAGCAGTACTCAGTAATACACTCACTATTTCTGTGGCAGTGCATAAGTTTAAGTGAAGACTTAATGCAGTCAGTTTCATAATTTGAAAATATATATCTGTGCACATATGTATGTATGCATATATATTTTCTATTATATACACACATATATATTTTCTCTATACATACACTCTGCCTCAACTTGAGAAATTTTAAGAGAAGGATTTATAGAAACAACAAGAAAGTATGGCATTTATTGATAAAAAAGCAACAAACTACTGTGGAAAAAGTGTAGCTACTATACAAACATTCTCTTTAGTAATCTCTAAAAATAGATTTGACTTACCAGCATGTTTCAGTGGGGTATTTCATGTCTCTGACATAAGCCTTTAGCCAAGAATAGAGGTAACTAAATTAGTTCAGGGACACAGAATTATTGAGATCCATCTGGCTAATGTTATAGTCTTTTACATAACTTTTAATAGAACATATAATATTTTTATATTTCTTATTAGAAGTGACAAAGTTTACATTTTACTTTTAAAATTTTCTTTTCTTTCAAAATACTGGGGGATAGAAATGTTTCTCACTCCTGGATACCTCACATAATACTTAAGCTGGGGCTTCTAATGTGCCTGTCATCAGAATTAGTGTTCATTGTACCCGATAGCTAGGTTTTCATAGTTTACTCCCCTGACTGTCCCCCTGTTGGTTTACAATGTCCTTTACATCTCTTTGTGTCCCTATGTGACCATAATTTAGCTCTTGATTATTAGAGAATTCATGTGGTGTTTGTTTTTCCATTCCTGAGATAGTTCACTTAGGCTAATGGTCCCTGGTTCCATCCAAGTTGCCGCAAAAGACAACATTTCGTTCCTTTTTATGGCTGAGTAGTAGTCTGTTGTCTGTATATACCACATTTTCTTTACCCATTTGTAAATCGGTAGGCACTTAGGTTGATGGTCCTAAGTGCAATTGTGACAAACATTCAAGCACAAATGTCTTTTTGACAAAATGCTTTCTTTGTCTTTCGTAGATCCACTGTATTAAGACTGCTGTACAGAATGGCGAATTTGCTTTTAGTTCTTTGAGGAATCTCCATATGGCATTATAATTTTCAGTCCTACCAATAATGTATACATGTTCTTTTTTTATTGTAATAAATAATAATAATTTTTATTATAATTTTTATAATAATAATTTTTATAATAATAAATGTAATAATAATAATGATGATGCCAGAAAAGTAACATTCACATTGTCAAATAAGATTATGTCTATTGGGTGGCACCTGTGGCTCAGTGAATAGGGCACTGGCCCCATATACTGAGGGTGGTGGGTTCAATCCTGGCCCTGGCCAAACTGCAACAAAAAATAGCCAGGCATTGTGGTGGGCACCTACAGTCCCAGCTAATCGGGAGGCTGAGGCAAGAGATTTGCCTAAGCCCAAGAACTGGAGGTTGCTGTGAGCTGTGACACCAGAGCACTCTACTGAGGGTGACAAAGTGAGACTCTGTCTCAAAAAAAAAAAAAAAAGTAGACTATGTCTATTATAGAATGCTTTGAGTCTGAGGTTCAATATGGAGTCATCAGTTAACTTCTTATTATTTTTTTCCCCAGTCTCAAAAAATAGACAACCAATACTCACAAATATAAGCAAAAGATAATTTCAAAAAACAGATCATGCCAAATCTTATAGACAATAAAAAAAGAAGAAATACTTCAAAATCATTCTACTTAATCTGGATACACCTGATATTAAAATTGGAAAAAATACATTATGATATATCATTAAGTTTTAAGCCTTTTTGATTTTGTGAAGGCAAAAAGTGGAAACCTCGTAAATACATGTATATGGAAAAATATAAAAACATATTATAAAAGGGAAATTACAAACATATTTCACTTATAAATGGGGATGCAATATCCTAAACAACATATTAACAAGTTGAATTAAAAATTAATGTTTAAGTAGTGTATTTTGGGCAAATTTAAGTCCAATTATGTGAGAATTTGTCACTATTTTCTTTTCTTTTCTTTTTTTCCTTTCCCTTTCTCCCTTCTTGCTTCTCTGTTTGCTCTCCCCTACCCCCATGCCCCACTGTGCCATTGTCATTAATTGTCCTCATATCAAAGTTGAATACATAGGATTCATACTTCTCCATTCCTGTGATGCTTTACTAAGAAAAATGTGTTCCACCTCCATCCAAGTTAGTACAAATGCTGCAAAATCTCCATTTTTTAAAATGGCTGAGTAGTATTCCATGGTATACATATACCACAGCTTGCCAATCCATTCCTCGTTGAAGGGCATTTAGGCTGTTTCCACATTTTAGCGATTGTAAATTGAGCTGCAGTAAACAGTCTAGTACAAGTGTCTTTATAATAAAAGGTTTTTTTTTCCTTCTGGATAGATGCCCAGTAATGGGATTGCAGGATCAAATGGGAGGTCTAGTTGAGTTCTTTGAGGTTTCTCCATACTTCCTTCCAAAAAGGTTGTATTAGTTTGCAGTCCCACCAACAGTGTAAAAGTGTTCTTTCTCTCCACATTTGTGCCAGCATCTGTAGTTTTGAGATTTTGTGTTATGGGCCATTCTCACTAGGGTTAGATAATATGATATTTCAGGGTGGTTTTAATTTGCATTTCTCTAATAATTAGGGATGACGAGCAATTTTTCATGTGTTTGCTAGCCATTCGTCTGTCTTCTTTAGAGAAGGTTCTGTTCATCTCTCTTCCCCATTGATGTATGGGATTGTTGGGTTTTTTTGTGTGGATTAATTTAAGTTCTACATAGATCCTAGTTATTAAGCTTTTGTCTGATTCAAAGTATGCAAATATCCTTTCCTATTGGGTAGGTTGTCTGTTTGCTTTGGTTGTTGTCTCCTTGGCTGTACAGAAGCTTTTCAGTTTAACTAAATCCCATTTGTTTATTATTGCTGTTGTTGCTAGTGCCATGGCAGTCTTCTTCATAAAGTCTTTCCCCAGGCTGATATCTTTCAGTGTTTTTCCCAGGCTTCCTTTGAGGATTTTTATTGTCTCATGCCTTAAATTTAAGTCCTTTATCAATCTTGAATCAGTTTTTGTGAGTGGGAGTGAAGTGGGAGTGGAGAAAATCTTTTACATGTGGATATCCAGTTCTCCCAGCACCATTTATTGAATAGGAAGCCTTTCCCTCCATAGACATTCTTTGGTTTATTGAAGATTAGGTGGTTATAAGTTGTTGATTTCATTTCCTGGTTTTCTATTCAATTCCAAATGTCTATGTCTGTATTTTTGTGCCAGTACCATGCTGTCTTGACCACTATGACCTTGTAATATAGTCTAAAATCTGGTATGGTGATACCCCCAGCTTTGTTTTTATTACTGAGAACTGCCTTAACTATACAGAGTTTTTTCTGGTTCCATACAAAATGCAGAATCATTTTTTCCAAGTCTTGAAAATAGGATGTTGGTATTTTAATAGGGATGGTGTTGAATCAGTAGATTGCTCTGGGAAGTAAAGACATTTTAACAATGTTGATTCTTCCCAGCCATGAGCATGGTATGTTCTTCCATTTGTTAAAAGTCCTCTGCTATTTCCTTTCTTAGGGCTTCATAATTTTCTTTATAGAGGTCCTTCACCTCTTTTGTTAGGTATATTCCTAAGTATTTCATTTTCTTTGGGGCTATGCTAAAGGGAGTTGTGTCCTAATTAACCTCTCATCTTGGCTGTTGTTGACGTATACAAAGGCAACTGACTTGTAGACATTGATTTTATATCCTGAGACATTACTGTATTTTTTTGATGACTTCCAAGAGTTTTGTGGTCGAGTCTTTAGGGTTCTCTAAGTATAAGGTCATATCATCAGCAAAGAAGGAGAGTTTGACCTCCTCTGCTCCCATCTGGATGCCCTTTATTTTCTTGTCTTGCCTAATTGTATTGGCTAGAACTTTCAGCACTATGTTGAATAGTAATGGTGACAGAGAGCAACCTTGTCTGGTTCCAGTTCTAAGAGGAAAAATTTTCAGTTTTACTCCATTCAGTAAAATATTAACTGTGGGTTTGTCATAGATAGCTTCAATCAGTTTAAGAAAAGTGCCACTTATGCCTATATTCCTCAGTGTTCTAATTAGAAAAGGGTGCTGGATTTTATTGAATGCTTTTTCTGCATCTATTGAGAGGATCATATAGTCTTTGGTTTTGCTTCTGTTGATATGAAGAACATTTATAGACTTAAGTATTAAACCAGCCTTCCATCTTTGAGATGAAACCTGTTTGATCATGTTGGATGACTTCTTTGATGATAAACTGTAATCTATTGGCTAGGATTTTGTTGAGGATTTTTGCATCTGTATTTATTAGTAGGATTTTGTTGAAGATTTTTGCATCTGTATTTATTAGTAAAATTTGTCTAAAATTCTCCTTTTTAGTTGGATCTTTTCCTGGTTTTGGTATCAGGGTGATGTTTGCTTCATAGAATGTGTTGGGGAAGATTCCTTCCTCCTCAAATTTTTGGAATAATTTCTGTATTATAGGGATAAGCTCTTCTTTGAATGTTTGATAGAATTCTGATGTGAAACCATCAGGACCAGGGCATTTTTTAGTTGGGAGTTTTTTTTTTTTATTATTTCTTTGATCTCAGTGTTTGAAATTGGTCTGTTCAGGAGATCTATTTCATCTGAGCTAAGCCTAGGGAGAGAGTGTGATTCCAAATATTGATCCATTTCCTTCACATTGTCAAATTTCTGGGTATAAAATTTCTTGCAGTATTCAGAGATAATCTCTTGTATCCTGTGGCATCAGTTGTAATTTCCCCTTTATCATTTCTGATTGTGATTACTAGAGATTTTATTTATTTTTTATTTTTAGTTAGTCTGGCCAAAGTTTTATCTGTTTATTTATTTTTTGAAAAACCAACTCCTTGTTTCATTAATTTTCTGAATGATTCCTTTGTTTTCAATTTCATTGATCTCTGATTTAATTTTGGGTATTTCCTTTCTTCTGCTGGGTTTAGGCTTAGATTATTCTTATTTTTCCAATTCCATAAGATGGCTTGTCAGTTTGTTGATGCGCTCTCTTTCTGTTTTTCGTATGTAGGCATCTAAACAGATAAATTTTCCTCTCAGGACTGCTTTTCCTGTATCCCATAGGTTTTTGTAGTTTGTGTCTTCATTGTTGTTATAATCAATGAAGTTAATATTTTCCTTTTTTATTTCTTCCTGCACCCAACTGTCATTCAGCATAAGGTTGTTTAATTTCCATACCTTTGTATGAGGTTGAACGTTTTTGTTGGAGTTGAGTTCCACTTTTAGTGCCTTGTGGTCTGACAAAATGCAAGGTAAAATTTCAATTCTTTTGATTCTGATGAGGTTTGTTTTGTGTCCTAGGATATGATCAATTTTAGAGAATGTTCCATGGGATGATGAGAAGAATTTATATTCTTTATCTTTGGGATGGAGTGTTCCATATATGTCTATCAAGCTCAGTTGTTGTAGATTCTCATTTAAATCTCTAATATCTTTGTTTAATTTCTATTTAGAGGATCTGTCCAGCTCTGAGAGAGGGGTGTTAACGTCCCCTGTTATCACGATGTTATAGGGTATCATATTGCTCACATGAAGCAAGGTCTGTTTCAAGAATCTAGGAGCATTTAAATTGGGTGCATAAATATATAGAACTGAAATGTCTTCTTGTTGTATTTTTCCCTTGACCAATATGAAGTAACCATCATTGCCTTTTTTGACGTTAGTCGCTTTAAATCCACATGTATCTGAAAATAAGATTGCAACCCCTCTTTTCTTCTGAATTCCCTTTGCTTGAAAAATTGACTTCCAACCCTTAACTTTGAGTTTTAATTTGTCTTTTGAAGCTAGGTGTGTTCCCTGCAGATAGCAAATAGATGGCTTGTGATTTTTAATGTAATCAGCCAATTTATGCCTCTTCAGTGGGGAGTTCAAGTCATTGACATTTATTGAGATAATTGATAAGTGTGGTAGTGTTCTATTCATCTTATTTTGTGAAAGTCCTTTGCTTAGTTTTATCTTTTGCATCACTGTGGAAACTAGGTTCTGTCCTTTAATTTCTGGGTGTTTACTTTGCTGAAGGTCCATTGTGATGGTCAGTGTGTAGAACAGGTTGAAATATTTCCTGTAAAGCTGATCTTGTTGTGGCAAATTTCCTCAATGTTTGCATATCAATAAAAATTTTGATTTCTCTGTCAATTTTAAAGTTTAGCTTAGTAGGATATAGAATTGTGGGCTGGAAATTCTTCTGTTTAAGTATATTAAAGATAGATGACCATTGTCTTCTGGCTTGAAAAGTTTCATTAGAGAAGTCCACAGTCACCCTGATAGATTTGCCCCTGTAGGTCAGTTGATACTTACTTCTGGCAGCTTGCAAAATCTTTTCTTTTGATTTGACTTTAGACAGATTCATCACAACGTGCCTCAGAGAAACTCTATTTGAGTTGAGGTGACCGATATCCCTCTGAAAGGAGTGTGTCAGAATCTTTGGTGATATTTGTGAAATTTTTATTTATAATATTCTCTAGAATGACTTCCATTCCTCTGGGACATTCTTCTTCCCCTTCTGGGATACCTATAACTCGTATGTTTGAATGCTTCATAGAGTCCCATAATTCTGTCAGGGAACGCTCTGTTTTCTCTCTCTTTTTTTCTGCCTCTCTAACCATTTGAGTTAGTAATCTCAAGAACTTTATCCTCTACCTTAGAGATTCTTTCTTCTGCATTGTCTAATCTGTTGTTGATACTTTCTATTGCATCTTTAAGTTCCCTACTTGACTGCTTCAGTTCCTTCAGCTCTGCTATATCCTTTCCATATTCTTCATATTGTTCATCTCTTATTTGATTCTGTTTTTGGATTTCTTTTGGTTATTTTCCACTTTCTCAGCAATTTCATTCATTGTTTTTTGATGTTTTCCACTTTCTCAGCAGTTTCCTCCATTGTTTTCATCATCTGTATTTTAAATTTCGCTTCTGTCATTTATAACATTTCTTTAAAGGAGGAATCCTCTGCTGTAGCTATATTACCATCCCCAGAAGGTGTTGCTCTGGACTGGTATTTCATGTTGTCAGGATTTTTCTGCTTCATGAGTGCTTTCTAGTAACTGTTTCCTTAGCCTAATTATCCTTTTGCTTCTTGCTCTTTTAGTTACTGTGCCTCTGGCCTAAAGTTTTAATGAGTCCTTTTGGTACGGGACCAGAAGAATGAGAAGATTGAAGAGCAAGAAGGAAAAAAAGATTTAAAAAAGAAAGAAAAAAGAGAAAGAAGAGGGGGTGAGTAAAAGGAAATATTCACAAAAAGAAGAAAGGAGCTGAAAGCAGGAGACAGGAGTAATATAAGTGTAGAGAAGGGTACTATGACCCAACCTTAAAAAACCCCAACCTCTGGGGGTGCTGGG
The DNA here is from genome assembly GCF_000181295.1 of Otolemur garnettii. Taxonomy (NCBI): domain Eukaryota; kingdom Metazoa; phylum Chordata; class Mammalia; order Primates; family Galagidae; genus Otolemur; species Otolemur garnettii. The sequence goes on along the minus strand of NW_003852397.1, from coordinate 18,689,323 downwards.
TTGGGTGGTTCCCTTAAGGTCAACAGCTCTTTGCTAGCCTGATCAGACACAGTACCCCACCTCCACCAGGTAGAGAGGAAAGACAAAAAATACTATACATCAAATTGAAACAAACAAGCAAAAACCCTTATGGGACAAAATTGTGGGAAAAAAATAATAATCGGGGCAGAAACACCAGCAAAAATGAAATGCTAATTGTTAAAGAAGGCAAAAATGGAAGATTATATTTAAACTAGAATAGTGAAAAAAAGAGAGAGAAAAAAGAACAAAAAAGAAAAAAAAAAGAAAAATTTCAAGGAAAAACATTGAAATTAAGAAAAAACAAACAAAGAAAACAAAATACAAAAAACAAAAAAACCCCACACCAAAAAGCAAACAGTATATATATCTTGCTGAATATTGTCCAGGGAACAGGTGCTCTTCTGAGGTATGAGATGTTAATCACAATGTTGATACAGTGTATGAGATGAAGACTGGAGGCCTCTGCTGATTTCTCAGACCCCACAGGCTTGGGAACCCAAATGTCTCCTTGGCCCACCTAAAAGACACTCCAAACTGTGAACCTTGGCTAAGCAGAAGCTTTCCAAGGAAGGCACTTATGGCTGGGATCTCTCTTGGCGTGGTTGCCCGCCTATCCAGTCTCACTCTCTGCCCCTAAGGGCCAAGGCTGTTAATCTGTCAAACACTTAGATCTCCACTCTTCCCCAGCATCCCTGCCTTTGGGCAGCTCAGTCACTAGATTACTTGCCCAAGGTCTCCTAGCTGATCTCCGTGCTGCAACATGCACGGGCAGCTTCCCCATAGTAGCTGTGCAGGCAGCCCACACCTGAACGATATTAGCTCCTTTACAGCTCAACAGCTCAGTCCAGGGCCCCAGACAACTCCCAAAGTCATCCACATAGCCACCCAAGATCTCCAAGGCAGTTCAATTGAGTGCCCATGCCCCCCCCCAAACCAAAACATCCCACAGGTAAGGCTTTTCCTGCTTGTAGTCTTGCTGTTGCTATGGTTACAGCTGTGGGCAGCTGAACAAACACCACTTTCCAGTTTTTCACTGCTTCTGTTCTCCTCGTGGGGTCCAGAAGTCTCTCACTGACTTGCTGTGTCACCAAAGGGAAGTTCTGGGCAGAACCCAATGGCCAGAGATGCCTGGAGTCTTCTCTTCCCATTGTCCCTGCGCCCAGTTGTACAGAAACTGTTACTCAGCTGCCTGTATACATGTTCTTTCTGCGTCCACAACAGTGTCTATTATTTTTTGACTTCTTAGTAATGGCCATTCTGACAAAAGTAAGGTTGGGTCTCATTGTGGTTTTAATTTCCATTTCCCTGATCATTAGTAATGTTGAGCATTTTTTTCACCTGCTTATTGGCCATCTGTTTATCTTCTTTTGAAATACTTACATTAATGTCTTTTCCCCACTTCTTTTTTAGTAGAGTTGTTTTTCCTTGGTAACTTGTTTGAGTTCTTTGTAAATTTGGATAATAGGCTTTGTTGGATATACAGTTTTTCAATATTTTTTTCTCATTCTGTAGGCTGTCTGTTACTCTGCTAATTATTTTCTATGTGGTGCAGGAGTATTTAATTGTCTCATTTATTTATCTTTGTTATTGCTGTGTTTGCCTTTGAGGTCTTAGTCATAAATTCTTTGTCAAGGCCAATATCTAGCAAAGTTTTCCCTGCTTTTTCTTCTAGAATTCTTATGATTTCACACCTTACATTTAAGTCTTTTACCCATATTGAATTAATTTTCATATATGGTGAAATATAAGGATTCTGTTTCATTCTTCTGCATGGGGCTATCCAGTTTTCCCAGCATCTTTTATTGAATAGAGTTTGCTTTACTCGGTGTATATTTTTTTTCAGTTTTGTTAAATATCAGTTGGTTATAGGTAGGTGATTGTGTATATTGGTTCTCTATTCTGTTCCATTGGTCTGTGTCTCTACTTTTAAACCAGCATCATGATGCTTTGGTTACTATAGTATATTATGCTTTCAAGCTATCCTCCAGCTTCAGCCTCCCAAGTAGCTGGGACTACAGGTGCCCACCACAATACCTAGTTAATTTTTTTTTTTTTTTATTTTTAGAAAATATATTTTGCTCAGGCTGATCTTGAACTCCTGAGCTCAAGCAATCCTTCCACCTTAGCCTCCCAGAGTGCTAGGATTACAGGTATGAGCCACTGCACCTGCATACTTGCAGTATAATTTGAAATCTGGTAATGTGATGCCTCCAGATTTGTTTTCATTGCCTAAGATTATTTTGGCTATTTGGGCTCTTTTTGGGTTCCAAATGAAACACAAAATTATTTTCTCTGGATCTGTGAAATATGACATTGGTATTTTGACGGGGATTGTGCTGAATCTGTAAATCACTTTGTAAGTACGGGCATTTTAACAATGTTCCTATGCTAGCTTTGGGTTATTTTTTCTTCTTTTTGTAGGTCCTTGAGGTGTGACATTACTTTGTGAATGTGTGATCTTTCTGTCTTTTTGATGTAAGTATTTAAGGCTGTGACTTCCCCTGTTAACACTGCTTTTGTTGTGTACCATTGATTTTTGAATGGTTGTGTCATGTTTATAGTTCAGTGTGAAATCTATTTTGATTTCCATCTTAATTTTGTATTGACCTAAGAATCGTTGCACAGCAAGTTGTTTAATTTCCACAACTTTGTATAGGTTTCAGGGTTCCTTTTGGTGTTGATTTCTAGTTTTGTTCCCCTGGGGTCTCAGAAAATATGTGCAATAATTTTGATTTTTTGGAATTTGCTGAGAATTGTTTTGTGGGATAATATATTATTTATCTTGGAAAATGTCCCATATACTAGTGAAAAATGTATATATTCTGCAGTTTTGAGGTAGAATATTCCATATATGTCTGTTAGATTCATTTGCTCTAGAGTCATGTTGAAGTCTAGTGTTTCTTTGTTGATCTTCCTCTTCAATGTTCTTTCTAGTTCTGTAACTAGAGTGTTGAATTCCCCAGCAGTTATGATGTTACTGTTTATTTCTTTGCTTAGATCTAGCAGTATTTGAATTATAAATCTGGGAGCTCCTGTATTGGGTACAGATACATATATTATTAGGACTCTCATATCTTCTTGCTGATTTTCTCCCTTTATCATTATATAATGGCGCTCTTGGTATTTTTTACCATTACTGATTTAATGTCTATTTTATCTTGGTATGGCTAATCCCATTGGATCCTGGTTTCCATATTGATGCATTTTCTTGTGTATGCAACTTGCTGCTTTCATCTCACAGCTTGTAGGAGTTTCTGTTTCACTTTGACTCTCGTCAGTCCAATGACTATATGTCTTGGTGATGTCCTGTATGGTATAAATCTTCCAGGTGTTTGATGACCTTTTCTATCTGGATATTAACCCTCAAGTGATACCCAGGAAGTTTTTCTCTATTGTTCTTTCAAATAGGTTTTCCATGCTTATTGCTATAGTCACCCCTTCTTTCTCAGAGATGCCTACAATCCCTATATTTGTTCATTTAACATGGTCCCATACATCTCACAGAGATTGTTATTTCTTCTTTATTCTTTTTTCTACATTTTTTATTGACTGGGTTATTTCAAAATCTTTGTCTTTAAGTTTAACAATTCCTTCTTATGCTTGCACTAGTCTGTTCTGAAAGATTTTTCTGCTGTATTTTGAAATTCCCTAAATGACTCTTTCATTTCTTCACGTTCTGTTATTTCTCTTCTAATGTTATCTATTTCAGTAGTGAATTTTTATCTTTGCAGTTTAGAAGGACTTATTGTCCTGAATGATTATTTTTTTGTTGGTTTCTTTGAGATAGTTTTCTACCATCTCCTCAATTCCATTCTGCACAGATCTGAAATCCTTATCGGGCATGTCAATGATTTCCTTCTGGTTGGAGTTCATTGCTGGAGAGCTACTGTGATCATTTGGGATTGTTGGCTTTTTTAGTGTGTTGCTAGAATTTTTATACTGGTTCCTTCTCATATGGGGCCTCTTCTCAAAGTTCAAAACAGATAGCTCATATGGTATACCTATTCTTTGCTGCATCCTCTGTTGCAAAGGATGGAATGCTGAATGGTGTGCTTGGGTCCCACTCTGGAAACTTGACCAGGCAGGAGAGAGGTGAGTGTACTGTGAACCTTTAACCTTTCTGCTCTGCTGCTTGTCCCTGTTCTCCTGTGGCAGTCACTAGGCCACAGTTGCAGGGCCAGCCCCTGGTGCTAGGTGGGTGTATGAGGTGGATCTGTTGACAGGATGAGATGTGTATGTGGGATGTGGGAGGTCCTCTGGGCACAGTGTACAAGAACACAGGCCTGGGCAGCTGTGGTTCCAGGTGCATGAGTGGAGTGAGGTCAGTTCAGGGCCATGCAGTGGCATGAGGTGAAGTGGCTCCACAGGTCCACAAGGCAGGGGGCAGTGGGCAGCAGCCCAGTGAGTCACAGCTCATGTGCCAGAGGATTTGGGACTTGGGTTGGGGTGGATTCATGGGGCAGGAGCTTATGTGAGATGGAGCATTTCAGCAAGGCACAGTGCTCACACGTGTGTGTTGGGGCAACTGTAAGGCAGGGTGTGTGTGTGGGGCAGCACTCAGGGTGCCTCAGCAGGATGGCATGTATCTGTGGTTTGTAATCTGCCCAAATCCAAAGGCCATGGCCATCCTGGCCCACTAGAGTCCTTTCGGGTAGCAGCTGCAGCAGTGGCCCAGCTGCCCTGGGAGGAGGCAGTGCATGCTGAGGGTCTTTACCTGAACCTCTTTCCACTCTGTTTTCCTGGTCTACTAACAACAAATTAGTTTTAGTCTTCTTTGCAGAAATGGAGTTTCAGTGCTTTCTTAAAGAGCTACCTAAGTCGTGTTATTCTCTCTGATCCTGCTCCAATCATCTAGCCCCTAACCAGCCTCACAAAAAGCCATCTTCCACCTTAGAGCAGGAAGAGAAAAACCATCAGGCTTTCTGCTTTGTGTACATGAACCACAGATTTTAGTAGTTTTGTTCTTATTTTCTGCTTCACCAGGAGATAATGAAACACAGGCCTAGTTTTTCTAAAGATATTTTTCTTTTTTTTTTTTTTTTACAAATTATTACAAAGAAAGTAAACCTCAACAAACTGTACGTATTCGAAGTACACAGTTTGAGGGATTTTTAGAGATACATGAACCCAGGAATTCATGACCAAAATCACTAAAGGAACATTTTGTCACTTCCCCAGCTTTACTTTCAATCCCCAGACAATTATTGACCTATAGATTATATTTTTAGAATATTAGGTAAGTGTTATCAAGCATATGTACTCTTTTTGACTTTTTTTTTCACTTAGCATAATAATTTGGAGATTCATATACATTGTCCCATGTATCAACAGTTTTTATTTCTGAGTAATATTATCTTAATTCAATATGCCAAAGTTTTTGACCATTTACCTATTGATAGATACTCAAATCATTTTAAATATTGTTTTATTTCAAATAATGTTACAGTGGACATTGTTGTATGAGTCTTTGTATGGAAATATATTTACACATATAGTAGGTTTATTTTTAACTTTTAAAGAAACTGACTGTTTTCCAAAGTGTCTATGCCATTTTGCCTTCTGCCCAGCAATATGTGAGTTCTGGCTGTTTTATATTTTTTGCAAAAACTTACATAGTCACTTATTTGCTTTTGGCCACTCTAATAGTAGTGTGGTGATATTTCATTGTGGTGTTACTGTGAATTTTTGTGATGACTAGTGCATTCAAAGATGTTCTTATGTCCTCATTTGTGGATTTTCTGTTGTAAATTCTATACTTGAATCTCTTGACCATTTTTTTAATTTGGTGATTTTTTTTTAATATTGGGTCATAGGAGTTATTTATATATTCTGCATTCAAATGATTTGTGTCATATATATATTGTGAATATTTTAACCCAGGATGCATTATTGTTCTTCTATTAATGGCATGGAGCAAAGGTTTTTAATTTTGAAGAAGTTCATTATATTATTTTTTTTTCTCTCGTGGCTCATGCTTTTTTGTTCTGTTTTAAAAAAAATATTGCCTATGAAAGCTATAAATTAGTTTTGAAATAGGAAAGATATAACCTAATTATAGTCTTAGAATATGGGGAGGAGGAGGGAGAGGGGAGAGGAGGAGGGTGAATGGGTGGAGAGAGGGTGATTGGTGGGGTCACCTCTATGGTTTATCTTACAAGATTAACAAGTGAATCTTTCTAAAAGCAGAGTATGAATTTCTTAATAACTAAGAAAATGACATGAAGGCTACATTAACCAGTTTGATGAGAGTATTTCAAATTATATATGAAAACACCACACTGTACCCCATGATTGCATTAATGTACACAGCTATGATTTAATAAAAAAAAATATTGCCTATCTCTGGGTCGCAATGATTTTTTCTTATGCTTTCTTCTATTATTATTTTTTTTAGGTCTACGTATGGTATGCAGTTATCTTGATGCTCTTTTAAAAATATATATACCCACTTTAAAGTGTACATATAGATATACAGTTGATCGAGCATTGTTGAAAAGATCATTGAATTGCCTGACATGTTTGCAATCATAGTATAATTCACCAATATGTATGAGTCTATTTCTACACACTCGCTTCCATTTCCTTTGTCAATAAATCTACCTTTTGCCAATGAAAAGTTGCCTTGATTACTATAGTTTTATATAAAGTATTAAAACAAAGACTAGTAAATCCTTCAAGTTTATTCTTCTTTTGCTGTATTTGTTATACGAGGCTTGTACTTGTTTTACCTGTGTGTTCCCTGTTCTCCTTGTTAGAAGGTCATGTGCTTTAAGATTAACTATCATTCATAACTGTATAACTCAAAATATTTTGAACTAGGGATCTAAGATTTTTCTCTTCTCTAATATGAATTGCACTTGGGGAAGTTACCATTTTTCTCTTTCTCTCACATTAGAGTTTTTGTGGTAAGAGTCATTATAAATGATTGCTTCTTCAAAATGACATATTTATTAATTATGACAATATAACAAGAATAATACAGCATAACCAATAGTATATATTCAAGAAATGCAGCATTTGTTTAGCTATCAACCTGATATCAAAGCCAGGAAAGGACACAACAACAACAACAAAAACTACAGACCCATATCCAAAGTGAATATTGATGAAAAATACTCCACAAAATCTTAACAAACAGAATTCAGCTATGCATCAAAAAAAGAATATCACAACCAAGTGGGCTTCATCTCAGGGATGTAAGGCTGGTTCAACATATGCAAATCTATAAATGTAGTTCACCACATAAACAGAAGTAAAAACCAAAACCATATGATCTGTTCAGTAGAGGCAGGTAATCTACACATTTTAAAAAACATGCCTAACACTCTTCTGGTTATGTGGAGTGAGTACAATAAGTAGAGACTTGTTAAGAGTTAGATCATTTGGGAGGTCTCCTTGGGATCCATGTCATCAGAATTTTTGAAGAGAGTTTGGAGAAAACCAAGATTGGCAAAAATGTACAACTGCAGTTGATTGAGAAGCTGAGACCAGGAGGTAAATGTGCTACCACAGAAGATGGAAGTAGGACAGAGGGTCTGAGAACAAAGCAGCAAGATGATCAAAGAGTCACCATCCCAAGAAATTACCTGGAGCACTGACCATGTAACTCCTTCTATATTTGTTTATTTTGGAGCAATTCATAGAAGGGAAAAATACCTTTAAAGCAAGGTAGACACTGTAGCTTGTAATTATGGAGTTTTCACACATGTGGTAGGTACTTTCCATGAATTAATAACTCCATGGGGTATATTTATTATAAGCTCTGTTTTAGAGATAAGAAAACCAAGAAACTAAAAGACATCAAATAATTCCATTACTTCACATAACTAGTAAAGGCTGATGGGTGTTGAGGATAGTAGGGCCTAGCTTTGAATCCAGGTTGGTTACAAGGCCTCATGTTGTGATCTACTGTCCTATCTTCCTGATTGGAAGGAAACAGTCTTCATGCTGAGTCTTTATTTAGCTTTACTAGTGGTTCTTCCACTGACCAATATTCTAATAATTTGGTAGTAGCAGTTTGATCATTCAAAAATATTATCTCACTTAAGAAAAAAAGGATAGTTTGCATAGAAAAGCAAGTTCCACAAAATGTATAGCTTTAACCTTTTTAACCTGTAGATTTCAAGGTAAGCTTGAGACTGTTACAAGTATCACAAACTTGGGGAAGCCTCTGCACTCAATAGTCACCACTCTTTATTTTCTAATAGGTCTCAAAATAGTATTTACCTTTGGTCCATTTATTGACATTGAGTTTTGGGGATGTGAAATTTTTTTTTTTTGGATTTGACCTGAGTAAGTTTTTCTCATCCTACTTTCTCACATTTTGTCTGTATCCCTTCTGAGATGGAGACATCTTGAAGTTTTACTATTGCTGTCATTTAAAAATATTTTTTGTATCAATTTTTAAGTAAGTTTATTTAGGACAAGTCATTTTTTTTTAAGAGAAAAAAAGAAAGCTAAAAGGCTCCCTGGAAAACCTCCTCAGTGTGAGTGGACTATGCATTTTCACTGAGCGTGTCCATAGCTGTATTTTCTTAGTATTTGAAATTGGCCTAGGTTCATGAATTGGGAATGTAGGTTGGTATTGTCTACAGTTTCTAGCATTTTGTCCTTCTCCGAAATTGTTTACATCATAACAAGGGAGAGTGCTAGAATAACCAGGTATTTTTTGCTCCTCTCAAAGTTACAGATATTTGCAGATCTAATTCAAATTAATTTGAAGAGAACAGGGTATACTATAATAGTGGGGGCCTGGACTTTGCCGTCAGACATATTCTGGATGAAACTTATTTTTGTTATTTTCTATATGTGATGGTGACCACATTTCATCATGTAAGTACAATGATGATAAATCTATTAATAAAAATAGTGGTGATGATTAAATTTACTTCTAACTTAACTTATATATTTTATTTTCATAAATACCTTACATTATTTATATTCAACTTCACCATGGCATGATTTCCTGGAAATCATTATCCTCATTTTGAAATAAGAAAATTAAAATAAAAGTGGTAAAAAAGGACAGAAAGAAATCTGCCCCAATAGATATATCTGGTGGAATGCCTTGAGCTGAAGTTGTCTGATTTTGTATTATTTGCTATCACATCTTCTTTGTTGCCTAGTACAGGCCTGAGCACACAGTAAGCATTAGAGGTAGATTTCCCAAGAAGCCAGTCATGCTGAAGCTTCAGGACCTTAATAGCGCAGACACTTTTCAAAGCTCTGTACCGAACTCACATTTAGATTTCTGCATTTTTTTTCCTTATAAGTAGCCTTGAAAATCATGTGAGATTAGGGCTGCCCTAAATCTGGATCTACCTCAGAGCTGCAGTCAATAAATGCTAGTTCCTATTACTGTAAATATCCAGTTACTTGGCAATTATAATATTCATAAGGTTGGTGCTGAATTTTCAGCTCCCCAGCGGCCCCATCTCGTCTCTGCTTCCTGTTTGCCAGTTCCACGTGCCTTCTGTTGATTCTTGGTTTGTCCACTGTTCTCTGTAAAACTAGCCTACGTACACACTGATGATTATAGAGACATGGATACAAAAGTCTTTGTCAAATGGGTAGCACTCTATATATGTGGTGAATTTTTATCACCTCTATGATTAGGCACATGTTTCAAGATGTGAGAAGACATTCTGGAAAGACAGGTTTCCTAGTCGCCACTCCCAAATCACCCTTTACTCTCTCTAGAGTCTGTGTTTGTGGTACAGAATAAAATACTAAGTATTCTATAAATTTAGCATGACCTTGAAATCAACATAAAGGCAGTGATAGAAACATTAAAAGTCACTGTCATGGCAGTAACTATGTCAGAAACTGATTATTGATGCAGTTACAGGCTGCATGTGTAACCTACATTAACATCATTTAATAATTACGAAAACTTTTGTGGTCAGACTTTTCTCCCAGATTCACAGATAAAGAAAGCAAGCCTCAGAGTGTTTAAATGACTTATCTATGGTCACACAGTAAGTGGCAGAGCCAAGATTAAAACTCAGATGTGTGATGTCAATCCCTTGATCTAACCAGTCTCTATCCTTCCTGTGCCCCACATTGCTCAGATCACTCGCTACCACCTTAGTTTCCTACCTTAAGTAAAAGTATAAATAGTAAATTGATTCGGGGACGGGAGAGGAAACCTCGAAAAACTAAACTCTTTATGTCTCAAGTGTTCAGACAAATCATAGAGTTAATTATATATTCTAAAATTATGCAAATGATCTTTTTAGTTGTGAATTAATCAGTGTTAATCACTTGAAAAATAGGTTTTAGGTTTTTTTTTTTCTTAGAGATGTGTCAGAGTAGTTGAAATTCTCTTAGTAAGCTTCCTTTTTAAGAATTCCATTTTTTTCCCTGGCAGATGAAGACTACTTGAGTTATTTTGGTGTTGAGCAACAGTCACAGTAGGTGATTAAATTAGAAGCAGGTGTACATCCTAAGAGTTACCAGGACTCTGCCTTCTTGGGGTTATGAATTAGCAGTAAATTTTTGACACTTGAACGCTTTCCTTTTGTGTAAGGGAAATAGATCCCTGCTATTTAGAATGTGACCTGCTATTTAGAATGAAGAGTCAATAAAGAAATAAAGAATGAATGTTGGATGAAGATATGGCTCATCTGCTTATCTGAATTTGAAAGCAACACATTCTCAGCTGTGGGTATTTCAAGTATACCTTTAAGAAAAATGCAAATAGAACAAGTGAAATGGCAATCCTTTTACCGCCAAACTTTAAGCCTAGTAACTAAATTCATTTTCAAAAGCCCTTAATTTATGATGTTAAGCAAAATTTCTGAAGGTCCTCTGGTGAATGAAACTCATTCCAATTTGTCATTGGCCTTCATAATTTTGTAAAAGAACAGAACTGTAGAAATATATAACACAAGGAAATGCTACATGTCTATCTCTATTCGAGATTCTGGGTATCTCAAGTTGTTATTATTGATTAATTTTCAGATATGGCTAGAAATATAGTTTGAATCTATATTTCGTACCAAGAATATACATATATTTTTTCCTCCAAAAGAGTATATCAAAGTAGCTGAGAGATTTGAGTGTCCCCAAACATTTTTAACATGAACATTCATAAAATGTATTACTGTTACGGCTTGGTGCCTGTAGCTCAGCTACTAGGGTGCCAGCCACATACACCGGAGCTGGCAGGTTCAAGCCTGCCCCAGGCCTGCCAAACAACAACAGCTACAACCAAAAAATAGTTGGGCATTGTGGCGGGCACCTGTAGTCCCAGCTACTTGGGAGGCTGAGGCAAGACAATAGCTTAAGTCCAAGAATTGGAGGTTGCTGTGAGCGGTGACATCACAGCACTTTAAAGAGGGCTACACAGTGAGACTCTGTCTCAAAAAAAAAAAAAAAAAAGTTTTGCTCTTAAACTTTGAATGGCATGTCTATGATTGTTCTTCTCCACTTTCAAATACTGCAATAAGTTTTTGCCTTTTATTAAAAAAAAGTTGTTAAATGTAAAGGTTAATTTCCTTTGACAGTTCTTATCATCTCTGGTTCTTAAGTTGACTAGTTTTATGTGGTTTGAAAGGCAGATTATTTGCTAATCGGAAATGGTTTGATTTCCCCACTAGACACTTCTAAATTGGAAGCAACTAGGGTATAGTATGATTTTTTGTGGATCTGACTGATTCATGCTGATGTAGAACCTTGTAAACTTACAATATAATAGAGTTTTCTTTTCCCAGAAAGGCCAAAGACTGAAAAAAATTGGCACCAAAACCTAAATTGCCCTAGGAGAGACTGCAAATACATTTGTTCTTCAGAGTAAAATTTTACATGATTTTTTGACATACAATAGAACCCCTATAAGCTGACCACCCAAGGCCTGTAACATACTGGTCAACATACAGAGGGGATCAACAGGAAGAACTAGGCCTACTGTACTGATGTGTACATGTATTGCACCTTCTTATACAGATTTTATTAAAGAATATCATCCAAAATTATACATCATCGCAACCCAGTAAAATCATATATACGGCATCACACAGAATCAATACATTTACTATTTCCTCATGGTTCATTCTTACCTGAAAAAAAAAAAGAATCAGTCTCTTAGTCTGATTTGTTTATTTATTTTTCTGATACAGAGTCTCAAGCTGTCACCCTTGGTAGAGTATGCTGTGGTGTCACAGGTCATAGCAACCTCAAACTCTTGGGCTTAAGTGATTCTCTTGCCTCAGCCTCCCGAGTAGCTGAGACTACAGGTGCTCACCACAATGCCCAGCTATTTTTTGTTGTTGTTGCAGTTGTCATTGTTGCTTTTTTAGCTGGTCCGGGCTGGATTTGAACTCACCAGCCTCTGTGTATGTGGTTGGTGCCAGTCTGCTTCTTATTCTTATTACAAATGTAAGTGGAGAACACACTTTCAATGTGGCCACACCACGCAGCATACTCAGCACTTTTCCCACAGCAAATGACTAGCTGCATAGCAGATGCCTGATATTCTCTTCTCTTGGTGTCTGAAGTTTCTGTGTCATTCTCACTTGCTACTTCCACATCATTACCTGGTTCATACACTTTTACACTGGTCTGTACTTGGGTCAATACAGTTTGGAAAATTGCTTCTGGGTCAGGTTCATGACAAGGTGCCACCTCATCATCCATTGCCAAAAAATCCTTCAAAATCTGTTCCTTTGAATTCTGCCACAGGAAATGGACAGTCTGATGGGGCCAAAACATCATGCTCTTGGGTTGTGACAAATTCAGCTTTCTTGAAATATTTCTGTATTGTTTCTGGCTGAACTTTATTCCAAGCAGAATGACCCAGAGGTCAGCATCCAAAGCGTGAACTGATGCAGGGGAGGAGGTTGCTTTCACAGGAGGACCACAGGTCGGTGTTTTAGTAATGACCCATTGCCGTAGCCGGGCTTGTCAGAGCATTTTAAATGTTTTGCTGAGGTCTTGGTTGAGAGCTTGGATTTCTGAGGTCATGTTTGGAGGCAGAAACTGCGTTGTCACATTCATGAGATGATTCATTTGCAGGTGGCACAGACAGCTGTCTACACTAAGAAGAATAGACTGTTGCTTCTTTTTCATTTCCCTGCTGATACACCTTGTCCACTCCTCCATTAGGGCACCATTTACGCCCATTTGTTTGATTTCCAAGTGATGGGGAGGCCTTCAGACCTCCGGTTCTTGAATGCCTGTGGCCCTGCTGATTTGCCAATCACCAAGGGCTTTAGTTTCTATCCGACTGAGCTAGTGCAAAGCAGAATTATGAAATGCTCTTTGGAAAGTTTTCCCCTCTGACGTTTGTCATCCTTCATGACAAGCCTCCTATGAAGCACAACCTTAAGAAGGATCCTGCACTTGTCAGTGTTAAAGATGTCATCAGTTTGGGAGCCTCTGGCAAAGTCTAGAAACTTTTTGATGAACTCTGCCACAACTTCTACTGGAACTCCATTGGATTCCCCCTGCAAGACTATCTGGGAGATCTCATGCAGCAGTTTAAATTTCTCCAGCCAACCATTTGATGCTTGGAAATGTGTGCTGTAGAGTTGCTGTGCAAATTTTTTAGCAACCTCTTGGATTTGTTTGAAGCAGCTTAAGGTGGCTTCACTGGCTTAATTGAGGAAAGTTTTCATCCTTCTTTGTTCTAAGTCTTTGCTTTCCTTACCATATCTCCCCATATACTCATGTTTACATTTTTGGGTGTTGCTAACTGTGGACTTGCTAACACCAAAGTGTTTGCTGTCTTTCTTTGGCTGCTGCATTCCAGAAAATGCAGAAGATCAACCCTTCATGTCTTGATTAACTTTATAATTGTTTTGTAATCATAGAATATACCTAAAATTCAGACCAGTCCTTCACATTGAAAAAATTTTCTGCAAAACATGATGAGATGATATTAGGCCTAATCCAACATGTGGTAGTAATACAACATGAAGAAAAGGACTTTTAATAAAGAAAAAATAACACAACTAAGGGGCACACAACTAAGAAGGCCCACACCTTCTACCCATTGGTGGTGTAGAGTGGACTCAACGGTTCAAGTTATAGAGGGTAAATTAATATTGTGTGTCCCAGTCCAAGTTGTCAAGGTACAACTTACAGAGGTGGTTTATATATAGTGGTCAGTTTTCCACTGAGTGAGTCCATGTGGAGCATGTCCGGTATATGAACATTAGAGAGGTGGTAAACGATGGCGGTTCTACTGTAATTGATTGGCATAGTAATACTCCAGGGCAGATATGTGTGGGTGAAAATCCCAGTACATTCAGGTTGCAGTTATATATTTGATGAAATAGAATTCAAGTTTGTAAGGTAAAAAATAATGTAAAGATTTAGATTTTTTTTTTAACAAATAGCTCAATACATATTTTATTCTTTGTCAAGCTTCTGGACTTTTGAATTTTGTCTATACAGCACACAGTGAAACAATAAATAATATACATAGTGGTTGAAGAAAGATTTTATTTAGATCTAGGCTACCAGAGCTCAAATCTCAGTGAATCTACTGCTGGCTGTATGTTCTTAGAAAGTATCTTACCTTTCTAAGCCTTAGTTTTAGTCTCATTAAAGTGGAAATAATGATGGTACCTGTCCAATAGCATTACTGTGAGGATTGAATAATTTATTATATATAAAGCACTTCTATATCAGAGTCTGACATCTAATAAGCACTATTTAAGTGTTGTTATTATTTTATAAATTTTTACAGGAGTTTTTCCTATGTATTTCTCTCACAGCAATTTTTTTTTCTCATTGGCCTTAATTTTTCAATGTTCCTTTTTACTTCTTTGAGTGTTTCCTATCCATAATTCAAGAGTTTAAATCTATGTACACTGTTGCCAGATCTGCAACTCTCTAGTAATTGCCATTGTTTCTTCACTTTGTAAAAACAACTTCTGAGTTACAATTCACATACCCTACAATTCATTAATTTAAAGTGTATGATCTAATGGCTTTTAGTATGTCCGCTGAGTTGTTTCTGACCACCGTAATTATTTTGTTTCTCCATTTCTGAGAGCTATGTTGTAATATTTTAGGAGCTTATTAAAATTATGACCCCAAATTCTAAGTTCTCAAATCTCTGGCCCTGAATTTTCTGCTAGGATGCCTGTGGATTTTTAGCTCTGAAAAGTCGTCTCAGCAGCCAGCTTCATTTTAGTTATTTAGCCTCAAGGGACCACTGTTTCATCAAGTGAAGTGGGACAGTGATCTTTATCAGGCCAAAATTGTCTGCCACGATGAACTAATTTTCCCCTTCCAAGAAAGGTTCTAATTTCTTAAGGAAGTCTATGTCAGTGAAAAACGGATTGAAAGCCCACCTCCAGCCTGAAATTTTCTAATTGATTTATTCACTTCAAAAAGTCATACAGTAAACTTGCTTACTTCTCTGAATCACTTAATCTCAAATAGTTCACACTCTGCCAAAGGCTACAATTCTACTGCTGGAGAAGTTTCAGCAACTTTCCTGACTGTGAATGGCATGCCCAGGACCTATGCATTCGACAAAGCAGAAGGTGAACTCAATGTTGTTACAAGTTGGTGATCTTAATTCCTCATTTTGGTAGTTTGTTAAAAAATTCGAGAGGAGCTACCAGAGGTAGAAGGGTCTTTGTTATACCAGGTTGATTCATCCCTGAGTCAGGGTACCTATCTTATTGCTGAATTCAGCCTCTACTCATTCCTAGGACGTATGTTGTTTTAGAGGCATCAGTTGTACAAGGGTATGTAGTAGCTCACTTATGTCTCCAATTTTATCTTACGTCTTCAGCTTCCCAGGTATCTCCTGAGTTCAAATATACTGACTAGATACTGTCTTCTCTTGATCTAGGCAAAAATTTTGTGCCAAACACATTGTGATTTTGGAGATTTCATCTGGCAGATCTAGTAGCAGGTAGGGGCAACTTATGAAGTGTGTTAATTCATTCCTCTGCTAGACTCCAACTTTGCTTTCTCTCTTTGTTGTGGGTGTGATTCTTTCTCATGTTCCATCACCATCTAGAACTTCCCTGCTGTTTAGAATACTAGAATTTGTAGCCAAATTTTTGTTCTGTGGCTGGCCATGGTGGCTGAGGCCTGTCATCCTACCACTCTGAGAGGATGAGGAAGGAGGATTGGATTGCTTCAGCTCAGGAGTTCAAGACCAGCCTGAGCAAGAGCAAGACTCAGTCTCTACCAAAAATAGAAAAATTAGACTAGCCAGATGTAATGGCAGATGCCTCTAGTCCCAGCTAGTGGGGAGGCTAAGGCAGGAGGATCACTGAAACCCAGGAGTTTGAGGTGCCTGTGAGTTAGTTTAATACCATGGCAGTCTAGCTTGGGCAACAAAGTGAGACTCTGTCTCAAAACAAACAAAGAAACAAAGAAACAAACAAACAAAAACCCCAAAAATAAAAAAAAAATGAAGGTAATACTTCTACATTGCTGGTGGGATTGCAAACTAATACAACCTTTTTGAAAAGAAAGAAGTATGGAGAATTCCCAAGGAAATAAAAGTTGACCTACTGTTTGACTCTGCAATTTCTATTACTAGATATCTACCCAGGTGAACAAAAATCATTTTATAATAAAGACATTTGCACCAGAATGTTTATTGCTGCCCAACTCATAATTGTCAAGTTGTGGAAGCAGCCCAAATACCGATCAACCCACGAATGGATAAACAAATTGTGGTATATGTATTCCATTCAGCCAAAAGAAAATATGGAGACTTCACATCTTTTATGTTTACCTGGATGGAGCTGGAATACATTTTTCTTAGAAAAGTATCAAAAGAATGGGGGGAAAAAGTATCCAATGTACTCAATACTATTATGAAACCCATATATAATCACTTACATATTCATGTGAATGATAAACACAAACATAGTCCAGCAAGATGCAGGGGAGAGGAGGGGGGAGAGGGAGTGGAGGGAGGAGGAAGGGCATTCGATGGGATCGCACCTGATGTGTGCACCATGCAAGGATACGTATCAGGACAACTGAGAGTAAATTATAAATGTTTTATAAGTGAGGTGATGGTTATGTTTTCAGTTGGATTTAAGCATTCCACATTATATATCAAATTATCTCTTGTACCCCATAAATTTATACAATTATGATTTAATAAAAAATTAAATTTAAAAAAAGCAAAGAAAAAAAAAGGAAAGGTAAAAAGCTTTTGTGCTGCAATTACTTCTTCCTGGTGACACCTTGCAGCCAGGACAAAAATTTTCAAATGCTCACACCTCCCAACTATCTGCAGGGAATTTTTAGTGGATAAACTTTTCACCTTCTCTTTACAAAATAACCTTTCAACATGTTCTGCTATAAAAGTCAGAGAGTTCTGCAATATTTTGAATTGACCTCATGTGTAGGAGATATCCAGTACACACTTCCTAAAGAGACAGTGCACTAGACTTAATAGATCCCTGCATCAAAATACATTCCATGACAAAAGACCAGTTTCTGGATTGTGTCACTTCTCTCATAATGAAAAATGCCATTAGATTTGTCATTGAAAATGAAATAATGAAATGATTTGACATATGAAAGAAAATTATTTTAAAACAGTAGTTTTTCTTCCAGCTGTCACAACTCATTTAGATACCAATTGTCTGCAATTGCAAATCTCTAAATTGAAATGTCAGCAATGGCTGTCTATGGCAGAGGAAAATGTCTCGAAGGTGAATATGAATATTAATTGCCAGAGCTAGATCAAGAAAAAGACCTATGATTGCTTTTTTCTTTTATTAGAATTAAAAACGTACATAGACATAGAAGAATTTGGTAGAGATAAAGACCCAAATCCAAAGCATTTTTAAGAAGCTCCTAATTCTGTTGCTATTCTGAAAATGTGTTTCCTTGCCCGTGTTTCATTATGCTGTAAATCTTTCCAATATACTTCTTGAGACACTTGAATGAGAAGAAAATAGATAGGAAAGCAATACCCACTCTTTCAAATTGCCCTGCTTTTGTTGTTATATCACAGTCTTCTATCTGACATAGGCTATGATGCATTTAAAAAGGTCATTTGTGTTGTTGTTGTTGGTATAGTTCTTGTAGGAGAAAGCTACTGACATATTTGAGAATAGTCCTGCAAATATTAACAAAGTCTTTTGTAAGTTGTAGGTTACAGAAATACCCAAAGGACAGACCTTTGAGACTGAAGCACTTAAATTTATTATTTTAATTAAAAAAACTTACAGCATTATTGGTTAAATACGGATATGGAGACTATCACCTATATATGCAGAAAAGATAAGGTATTTACAAATGATGAAATGAAAAATATGATATTACAGTAAAATAGACTCAGCTACTTTGGGAAGTTTTTATATTTTATAGCATAAAGTAGTTGAATACTTAAGAAAATAGTTTGCTGTTATTTTCAAACAGAAATACATTTTGGAGATAAACACATTTTTTTACTATAAAATGGATCATTAATACATTTAAACTAAAACAATCCTAGATTTTCCCATCTAAATTTTATGTTAGATGATTAGAATTACAAATCGGCTATGGAGGGCCTTATTCCACAATGAAAACAGCATTCCATTTTCATGTGTATTTTGCATATACATGAGAAATAAACCATAGTATTCTTTAGTAGTAACATTTTTCTGCTCCATCCCTATCCTGACACTAGAAAGTTCTAAGTTTTATTAGTTGCCAATAGTTTAAAATAAAGCAAAACTCAAAACTCTCTTGCTCTCACTTTTGCTCTCCTCTCTCTCTCTTTAGTACCCAGTCAGTCTACACTAGCCACAGTCTCCAAAGCATGATACATTTAGGAAATTTTTGCTGAATTCTTTATTCTTTGATACAAAGAGAAATTTGAAATTTGCATGTATTAAAAGTTTCTTTAGTGCCCTGTGTGGTGGCTCACGCCTATAATCCTAGTAATCTGGGAGGCTGAGTGGGGTGGATTATCTGAGTTTAGGATTTGAGACCAACCTGAGCAATGGTGAGACCCCATCTCTAAAAATAGCCAGGTGTTGTGGCCAGCGCCTATTGTCCCAGCGACTCGGGAGGCTGAGGCAAGAGGATTGCCTGAGCTCAAGAGTTTGAGGTTGCAGTGAGCTATGATGCCCTGCTCTCTACTGAGGGTGACAGAGGGAGACTATCAGGAAAAAAAGAAAAAATTCCTTTGGGATACTGTTGTAATGGGCTGAAAGGTGACCCCACAAAGATCAAATCCTCTCTCCTTGCACTATGAATGTTGCCTTACCTAGTAAAGCTTTGGCAAATGTGACTGAGTTAAAGATTTTGAGATGCGATTATCATCGTCTATCTGGGAGGTCTTAATACAGTCACACACAGCAACACAAAAATGTAGCAGACACTTCCTGGGTGACGGACTACAACTCAGACTGTAATCTTACAAAAGCAAACTATGTAACCTAATTATATGTGCCCCTATATTAATCTGAAATTTAAAAAGCAGGGCAGTCGAGGGAGATGTGGCACACACACAAAGGGGAAGATGCCATCGTAAGCCCAGGAATACTGGACACCACCAAAAGCTGGAACAGTCAGGAACAGATGGTCTTTTGGAACCAGAGGGAGCACAGTACTGTCAACACTTGATCGCCATTCAGTGAAATTGATTTGGGGCTTTATTCTCCAGAAAAGTTAGGGAACAAATGTCTGCTGTTTTAAATGATCTAGTTTGTAGTTAATTATTTGTTATTATAGCCTCAGGATACTAATATAGTTTTGAACAATAAATTTTATTTTTTTCATTATGCTGTTCTGTCATATATATTTAATTTTTGGTATTTTTGTTTGCATTAAGTATTATACAAAAGTTGGTCGTAATGTTATCAATAAGTAATTACTTAAATTATATACCACATGGCATAGAAACACATACACAGTTATACGTTATTGTTTTTGCTTTTACCCACCAGTCATTATTTTATAGCACGTGGTCATGGTCATAAAAATATTATGCATGAGTGTCGGCTCTACTTGTTTTGCTGAGAAACTACTTTTGCAGATGAATACATCCCCTACTCACGCTGTGCAAAGAAATTTATCATCACAAGAGTTTGGGATTGGAAGCAAGCATATGTGAGAATTTAAAATTTAAGAACATGTTAGGCCATTTGGGGCAATTGTGCATAGAAAAAGAGAGACCATCAATCTTCTGAGAGTGGAAGAGTCAAGAGGTGGGGATGGGGAGAGTGGAAGAATCAAGAGGTGAGCAGGGTATTGGGAGAGGACCGGTGAGCAGAGCCTTTGGGAAGCAAACGGTGCATGGACCTCACCCTTCCACCCTGCACACCGGCCTCTGCTTTCTACTCCAGACACCCAGAAAGTGGGTTGAAATCCTTCCGATAAATACCCTCTTTCAAGCTTTGTGGCCTTCCCTTTGCTTGCATCTAAATGATTCTATATCCAAACTATTATATGTTGGATGATAAATATTTTAAAACTATAAAAAATTAAAATAATACCCTTTTTGCCGGGAAGCTTGAGAAACTCTGCCTTCTGTTTTAAACTATTTAAATATAAAAATTAAATAGTATACCTAAAGTTAGCCTGGGACTTTATCTATTGGCTAGTTCATATTAAAGAAAGTACAGATATATATTTCTTTTTTAGTGTATTTCAATAGTTGCAAAGAGGATAAGGAATGATATTCACCTCCAGTTTTGGGAGGAAGGCAGATGGATTTTTTTTTTTTTTGACAGAGCCTCAAGCTATTGCCCTGGGTAGAGTGCTGTGGCATCACAGCTCACGGCAACTTCCAACTCCAGGGCTTAAGCAATACTCTTCCCTCAGCCTCCTGAGTAGCTGGGACTACAGGTACCCACCACAACGCCCAGCTATTTTTTGATTGTAGTTGTCATTGTTTGGCAGGCCTAGGCTGGATTCAGCCCGCCAGCTCTGGTGTATGTGGTTGGTACCTTAACCGCTTGAGCTACAGGTGCCACCTGGCAGATGGATTTTGAAGTGCTGAGTGGTCAAAGATTGAAAATAAAAGATTATTCCTAAATGGGAATGAAAGGAAACCGAGTCCTGGTTCTGTGTGGGCAACAGCAGCCTTTATTCCCACCCAGGTGAGAGTGAGCTGAGTTGGAGAAAGAAGTCAGCATGTGGGTTAAGGTGGCTGGAAACCTAATGGGTTGGAAGCGTAGGGACTGGCACATTCCATCTTAGGTGAGACATGCTATGCATTCATTTCTTCCTGGGAGGGGTCAGTTCTATTTGGGTGGCTCCCTCCACTGGACTCTATCACTAACATTGATAGTATTTTTAAGTGTAATGAATTGTTCTGTGTCATAAGGAATAGCTAATAGGATACAAAAAATTTAAAAAGATATTTTTAGGTTAAGTTTACATAAAAAGTAATTTTAACACATTTTACTGAATTCTGTATAAACCTCAATATATAGGTACAAAGGTATAATATTTAGGAATTGAATTGAGAGAATTTATTTGTTTTATAATGCCTTCATTAGTTTTCTTTTCATATGAGCAATGTATGCTTTTTATAAAAAATTAGGAAGATATAGGAAAATGGTATAAATCTATTGAAAGTCATCTACATTCCTTTCACCGAGAGATACACATTTTAAACCATTTAATGCTTTTTCTACCAGCATTTGTTTCTAGGTGAATGTGTATACCTGAAAATAAAATTTTAGGGTCCTCCAAATTATTCCCAGGAGAAACTTAATTTAAGCCTTGGAGACTGAATTGTGTACCATGTTTGCAACTTCTGCTTCTTACATTAACCCTCTACATTCTTCTTGGTCTCCAAATGACTAGCAGCGAGCAGAATTTCTTCCCCTTCTACGCATTGATAGATTAACTTCCTCCTTTATGTTCCTGTGCCTAACTCAGACCAGATAGTGCAAAGGAACCTATGACTGTTACATTTTCAGTGGAATGTTAAATATACTTTCCCCCAAAGAAAAAGACCAAGTTGACTAATCAGATCATCATATTTAGTCATAGAGCCTTATATAGAAAATAAGAAATTTATTAGAAAATAAATTTTTTAGAAAATAAATTTCTTATTTTCTATATAAGGCTCTTCTTATAAGCCTTATATAGAAAATGTTGAAATTCTATTAAGCTTTTCTAGACTTTGTCTATATAAATGATCCCAAATTTCTACTTTGGGGAACACTGACTTCTACTCTTTGGAATATGGGTTTCCCAGGTGGCTGTTCTTTAAACTAGAGTCTGACTCTTTTGAATATTTTAGGTTGACAGTCTCTTTAATAAATATTGTGGTATAGAAATAATTTTAATCATATGTCTTAATGAGTACACTTTTTAATGTTATTATTATATTAATACTATTTTTTCTAAGAAGTTTATTTTAAATAAGCTATTTTAAATAAGCTATTCTGCAGATGCCATTTTGATCGGACATATCTAGTTTCCAGTATTAATAATATGATAAACATCATTGGACATAAAAAAATTATCAGCATTAGATGGCTTCTTATTAACTGCTGCTTCCACTGTAGTTTTGTTTCGGTAAGCTTTTGTTTTACTAAAAATTGTAACTGTGCACATCAGAATTTTTTTTATTGTCTAATTCTGGCAGTAATTTATATCTGTTTTCGACCACTGTTATGTTTAATATTTCTTTGTAAGCCACACCATACTGAACATTTGCAGAATTTGGCATGGATTGCCACCCATTTGTACTAACTTAGTTAAAAATCTTATTTGATTTTATTTGTGATTTTACAATGAGGCAACACTTCATTCTATTAGATACAATAAATGTCCCATTGATCTGAATAGAAGGAGTTGGCTTTATAGGCAGAGAAAAGGGAAAAAAGTAGAAACAGAGACCTGAGAGTGTTTAGTCATTTCAAGTTACTTTTCTTATAAGGTGGGAACAGGTAGACATAACAATAGAAAAACAAGAGATTAGTTGCTTTAGGCTACCTGATTTGGGTTAGGAGTAACGCAGAAAAAAATTCATTATCATGCTGGCTGAAGATTTAAATGGGCCCATTTTGGAAACTGGCTCTTTCTGCTAATTTCTCAGAAGGTTCAACAGTGATCTAGTTTGGTTTTAGTGACTTGGAACTTTTGCATAGTTGACTTGACTTTGATTTTTAGTCTGTTCTGTTGGGACTTAGTACAAAAGCTGAAGCCAAAACAATGGCCTCCTATAATTTTTATTTGATACCAGTAAGTGTCACATGCTATCATATGCTACAATTTCTAGGTAGGCTTTAAGAGTCTATTGAACAGACATGTTAACATTTGCAAAGTAAAAGAATAAGTTTAACCATGTGCTATAAATAAAAAGAATCTTTTGTCAGTATCAAATTCCTTAAAAAATAAGCTAAAGCATATGGCAAATCGCACTACATCTGATCCAGCCAGTTACATTTTCTACATGAAACACTGAGACTGTAGATGTGTGATATTGTGAGTTAGAATAGGAAATATCTATCTGGTGATCATTCTCATTCCTGTGACAGATCTTCTCAAACCTTTGGTGTTTTCTAAGTGGTAAGATCCATAAAAAAGAAAGGAGGGTCTTTCCTTATTTGTAATGAGCTCATTTCAACCATACCTGAGTTTATATAATGAGGTGACTTTGGAAAGCACTCAGGATGGGGGAATGGTTACCAGGGGAGCCAGCTATGTAATTATTAGGTTGGAACTTTGTGAAGGTACCCCCAAGTCTGGGAAGCAAAAAGGGGTGAAGGTTGAGCTAATCACAAATGGCCAATGATTAGTCCACTATGCATACATAATGAGACATCCCTAAAAACCCAAAGCGAAAGACTTTGAAGAACTTCCAAGTTGCTGAACAAGAAGACATCCATATGCCAGGTGGGTGGGGTACCCCAATTCTATGGGGCAGAAATGCACTGCTTGGGACTTTTCCAAACCTTGGCCTGTGTGTCTCTTCATCTGGCTGCTGATTTGTATCTTTTAAACTATCTTTGTAATTAATCAGTAATAGTAACTAAGTTACTTTTCTGGCTTTGGTGAGCCACTCCAGCAAATTATTAAACCTGAGAATGGGGTTATAGAAACCTTAGCTATATAGCCATGGTAAATAGAAGTTGTGGGTAACTTGGGGACTTACTGCCTGTGTTCGACGTCGAAAGTAGGGCAGTCTGGTGAGACTAACCCTTAACTTACAGAATCTGAAGCAATCCCCAGTTAGGTAGGGTTAGAATTAAGTTTAATTGTAGGACTTCTAGTCTTTTTCCTCTGTGAATTGGAGAATTGTTTGATGTGGGGACAAATCCTCATAAAGTTTGGTGACCAGAAATGAAGTACGACAATGCTAAGAGTGGTGTGAGTATAGGAGAAAAAAATTCCTTTGCTTTTCTCTGCCATAGTATGATAAAATAAACTTTCATACATGAAAAATTAAATTGACACTAACTTCCTAGTGCCTAAGTATGTCTTCTACCCTGCCTTTTGTGTCTGAGCAAAGATTATGTAGTATAATCAAGTAAGTTTTATCATGTACTTTCAAACTGATGCCTTGAATTTAATTGTCAAGTAGACTGACTTTGATAGGTCACCTTTTATGAGGAATGTTGAAGGAGCAAAATAGGAAAAAAATCCATGAAAGACCTAATATACCATATTACTTTAAACAATTTAAATAATATTGGTTGATAATAGACTATATATGGTATATTAAATGCTTAGGATTAATTAGCCAATATTCATGGCAAGGGCTATTGATGTATTGTGTTGGAATTTCTGTGTCATTGCCAAATTGTACATTTATTTGTAAGCCTGGAACTCAAGTGGAAGTGAATATTCTACCAAAAAAGATTTTGAAATGATATACCCATACTAACTGTGCTGAGTTATTGACCATGGGTTGCTCAGGCTATAGAAAAGGAGTTATAGCATTACAGATTCTTTCCTAATAAGAAATAAAACAAGTGCCCAGAAACTGATGACAGATGAGAAAAAAAATAAACTTTCCATGCCCTTAAATTCTAAAGATCCAATATTTAAAATAAACTAAGGTTAAAAGACTGTGAACTCAGCCACTGGGTTCAGAGTAGAATGAGATTCAATTGCAGAGCAGAAGGAGAGGATGATGACGGGGATAACAGGAATGTGAGCTTCAAAACTAAGGCCAAGCAAAGAGAAAAGAAGCCCAACTTGAACCAGAAGACAGAAGTCTGATCCATTCTGGTTGGGAACTATCATCCAGTTATCAGCAAAGGAGAATCTAAGCTTACATCAGAGCTCCATTAAATAAATTTATACCAAATAGTATTTATGCTGACTTACAGATAAATAATTTTGTCAAATACTTAAAAAAAAATTATATATACATATGTGTGTAACATCTACATACAGAGAACTCCATATTTCTTTTTCTTAAAAAAAGGGAAATGGATAAAGCTAAAGTTTTATTTTATTCATTCTCAAGAAAAGGTTTTTGTCATCTTCATGAAAACTACAAAGTAAGAAAATATTCTATGTCTTGATACATTTGAGAGTTGAACTGTTTGACTTAAGACGAAAATCAAGATTCTGAGCTCCAGAGTAAGTCAAACCTGGTAAACGGCACCCTACAAAGAAAGCTGTGTTAGGACTATTTGCTCCTTCACTAGGAGTATGAGTTCCTAGAGCAGAGACTTCATTGCTTTCAGCCGTGAGCAGCCACCTCTCTTCTTTCAGTAGCAGCCTCCTCACTTCCTTGTGGGGACTTTGTTTCACTCTGTGCAATCGATGCCTTGTTCTCACCTAGCACGGCTGATGGCTGACCAAAACCTGGATAACTGCTGCTTCTATTCTAGAACTTAAGTTCTTGACTGAAGAGACGTACACACATGAACAAAGGGTGTCGGAGCACATTCATTTAAACCACAGCCAGAGTGTAGGAATTATTAAGGTTTATACCACCGGAGCTACTCTGGTTCCTGCTCTTTTAATGAATCTGTTTCTTTAGCTAATTTTTCTGTCTAATAGGTGAGAAAAACTCAATAAAGTACATTTCTTTTCTGCTCAATTTAGCCAAATTAAGTTTCGGTTGCCTGCAACCAAATAACTTGAAGTATAGATTAAACAAACTATTTAAACTATTTATTTTTTATAATGAGTTTGTTTGAGACTGAAGATTCTAAACATATTTGTAACACTTAATGTTTCATCAACAAACAGAAGACATTATTTTCCCTCCATCAAAATATATTGAAAGCCAATATATTGAAACCTAACGCAATAAAATTCCTGAGTGCTAAATCTTGGAATAAACACTCTCATCAGCTTCCAACTTTTGCAATCTGCTTTCAATAGCACTGACATAAAATGTTAGCATTACTGTCAGAATTAATAGACTTTGCCTCACTCGAATGCTAAGCATGTACTTAGTACCTGACCATTAATTAGATCGCCTTCCGGAAAGTGAACTGTTCAAGAAAGAAAATAGGAGCATCGGAGAACGCTGGAGAAATAATTAACAAATCCCAAGTTTGGGGGCATTTAATAATGTAAAATGTTACCTGTCAATTGGCATTTTAGTTCAAGAACATTGGAAGATCATTATGCAAACAGATGTTCGAAAGTAGTGACTTTTTAAAAAGTTATTGCATAAGGAAAAGAAGTCTCTCTCAGACTGAAATTTCTTGTTAATATTAATGAATGAATTCAAATAATTTTGGTACTGCTCTTATAGTTTCAAGTGTCTTCTTTCTCTTATGAGACAATTTCTTCATTGATTATAGTTAGCTCTCTGCTTGTAGTGACTTTGAAAAAAAAAAAAAAACTTTTCCTGCCTACTTGTATTTGGAAATTGTTATATCCAGTTCTCTATTAAAGGGACCTAGAAATAGAGTATTATTGCTTGAAGGGCTAGTGAACATCAGGGGTATGGCCGGGGGATGTGTCTGTTTAGGCAGGAGAGGTTTCATCCATGCTGTCTTTCTGTCACATGATCGGTGGACTTAGAAATGTTTCACTTCTGGAATATCAGATTCGCAATCAAGCTCGCTGACTTCAGCCCTATAATGTTGCAGCACCCTCCTTTGGTTAATTTCATAGTAGGTTTTTCCAACCTCATAATGAATTTAGTATCTGACTTCCCCTACATGCTCATTCATTGGATTACAAATACCTACTGGACTCCTGCTCTGCACTAGACCAGGTTCTGGGCACTGGAAATAAGATGCTAAGTAAGACATACAGGGCATTTTCTCAAGGGCATCAAACTATTAGAAAAGGAGGCATCTAAAAAATAAATATGCCATAATTTTGAGTAGAATTGAAGAGTATTAAAAAGTTTAGCTGAAAAAGGTATGGAAAAATGATGGAGAGTGTGTGGTGCTTTTAAAAAGAGTATAATAATTAGCCCTTGCCACAATATTGCTACAAAATAAAGTAACTCCAAAATTTTAGTTCCTTACTACAAAAGTATTGTAGGCTAGTTGGTGTTTGGTGATTCTGGCTGGGCTTGGTTTTATGTGGTTCCTTCCTATAGATTGGATCCAGCTTTTCTCCATATGTTTTTTTAGTTCCCTTAAGTCAGCAGCTACCTAAGCATGTTCTCTTCATGGTGAAGGGTAGTAATGAGAGGGAAAGACCATGAACGACACATTCTGAGCCTTTGTTTTATCAAGTCTACTAATATTCCATTGGTCAAGGCAAGTCACATGTTCAGTCCTAAAAGTGAGGGGCAGAGATGCAGACTTGCCTCACCAGGCAAGGTTTGAGATGTACAAAGTGAATAAGCAGAGGGAAGAATTATGAGCAATTATTCAATCTGTTATTTTTAGTGAAAAGGGGGAAATTTTCAAGAAATTTTTAAAGACCCAAATGAGGCCAATTAACTAGTGATGTGAATGACTGAGAACAGAACAGGTAGTGAAAACAGCAAATATTGAAGAGAGCAATTATTTAAGAGACTTGGCAAAAATATCAGGGAGAGAAGATAATGACTCACGGTAGGGTGTTAACAGTAGAAGTGGTGAGGAGTAGAATGTGGAACGCATTTCCAGAATATTGGCAGGAGCAATATTATATGATGATGGTTTGGATAGAAGATGTGAGAGAAAGAGAAGAATCAAAAATAACTGCTAAGTTTTTAGTCTAAGTGACTCAGTAATTCATGTGACTTTACCAAATGGAAAGATAAGAAGGAAGAATTGGTTTAGTGATAAAGATGGATAATTTTTTTTTTTTTTATGTAACCTAAGTTTGTGACATTTTTTTGGCTTACAAAGAGAGATGTTAAATCTTGGGAGAGCGGAACAAAAGAGATTTGTGCTGGAGTTAGCAGGAAAGAGATGGTGCTTAAAGATGGTGCTTGGATTCTGGGGGAGATCACTTTGGGAACAGGAAAGAAGAGGTATGGCTCAGCACTGGTAGCTCAGTGGCTAGGGTGCCAGCCACATACACCGGAACTGGTAGGTTCAAATCCAGCTCGAGCCTGCCAAACAACAATGACCACTACAACCAAAAAAAAAAAAAATAGCTGAGCATTGTGGTGGGTGCCTGTACTCCCATCTACTTGGGAGGCTGAGGCAAGAGAATTGCTTGAGCCCAAGAATTTGAGGTTGCTGAGAGCTGTGATGCCACAGTGCTCTACTGAGGGTGACATAGTGAGACTTTGTCTAAAAAAAAAAAAAAAAAAAGGAAAGAAAGAGAGAAAGAAAAAAGAAAGGAAGGAAGGAAGGAAGGAAGGAAGGAAGGAGGAAAGAAAGAGGTACGATGATTCAGCTATGGGTGCTTCCAAAATTATCATTCAGAAAAGAGGAGAGAAAACAGGAAAGCGGGACTGAGGAGTGGCTGGTAAGGTAGGAATGAATCCAAAACTGTGTGGTGTTTTGGAACCCAAGTGAAGAAAGAATTTCAGCAAAGAGGGAGTGATCCACTGTCTCTGAAAGATTAAGAATGATGAGGACTGAAAAGTATCCACTGGTACTTGGCAAATTATGAGTGCCTCTCACAGGGGTAATTTGTATGGCGTGTTGGGGATGAAATCTTGTTGGAATGAGTTATAGTGAGAAGGAGAAGTAAAATAAGCTAGAATAATTAGCTCTTTGGAATTTCGCTAGCCTGTGAGCCCCTTCTATCTACACTTTATTTCCTGTTCATATTTGATTGTATGTTCACAGTTTCCAATCAGTTTCATTTCTTGCTATCTTGCTTTTTCACTTGAATATACAACAACTCCCTCAAAACTTCACCAATATAACTACCACCTTTTCATTTCTATATTTGAACTGTTGAGCACTGCTGAAGGAAATCACAGAGTTACATAGACTGGTGCCTTGAAAAATTCATATCATCAATACCATCTGTCATTCTCCCTGTGTTCTCCTAGTTATTTGTATAGATGTATCCCACACATCTATAATTTACTTGATCTACATATATTCCTTCTTTGGAGATAGAAGTGCGCCTTCTTATAATTTGTCTATCTCAGTCTGAAACAGCCATTCTCCCTATCTCTTCCGTAACCTTGCTTCATTCATTATCTCCTCTTTTTCTTATAGCTTCAAGACCACCGTCCTCACTGGCTCCTCTCCATTGACATTTAAATATTATCAGTTCCTATTCATAATTATTTCAGTATTTCATCATCTCTCTTTCTGATTGAATCTTATACTCTTCTCCCTCTGATGGCCACATTTCTTTAAAGAAGTTCTCCTACTAATCATGGCCATATCCTGCCTCCAATTTCCAGATTTTTGCAGTTGGGAATCACTTTCTCCATCAGTCCATTGAAGTCTTCTTATGATTGTAACCAGCCACTTTACTAAATCTTCCAGGCGTTTTGGAAACTTCGTCTAATTTGCTCCCCCCCCCACCGCCCCAGCACTGAACACTGCTGCACAGTTACTGACATGCACTCTGGTGGCTCTGCTTGTCTTCCGACTTAGTTTGCTTTTCTCCTATGTTTCTGGCTGCTCAGAGTAAAGGTCATGGCTGCTTGGTTTTCCCTTTTTACGTGTTACACGGACATACTGGTGTCTCACTGGATTCCATCTGAGCTTTTCTTCTCTTCTCCCTCTGTGTACTATTACTACATAACTTCATTTACCGTCATGACTTTAATTGTCATCTATATTCTGATTAAGTCAAAAATGTATCCTCCTCGCCATGCATGTCCAACAGTCTCCTAGATGTTTCCACTTGGCTGTTCCTTTAACAACTTAAGCTCAACAAGAGCGTTTTCTTGGCCCCACTTCATGATTCTTTTTGTCGGTGGCTTGGAGCTGCCATGTAGGCAGACACCAAGGAACAAAAATTCGATAAAAATGATTCTCCCACCCCAACATCCACATCCTCTTAACTCTACAGCACCTTGAAATCTTTTTATTTATCCAGTTCCACCTGTCCTCTGTGAATCTGCTCAAGTTTGAGAATATTATCCTCTCTCTCTCTCCGCTGAATTTCCTCAGCAGTTCTCCAACGCAGTTCCTAGCTTTCAGTTTCAACCTTCTCATTTATCTACAGTACAATTCAGACACTCCCTGGTTTACACTTTTCAAATTAATTATATTTTTTAATTTTGGGGACAGATCTCAAAGTTCATGCTACTTAACTTTTGAAAACACCCTTCCCCATTCATCTCTCATGCTTCTAGGGTCTTTCCATATCCTAATTTTCTTGGGTTTCTTAGCTAAGATAGCACCAATTTGCTGGGTATTTCTCATCTTTCAAATGAGACCTATCTTTATGGCAATTACCATATGGAATTGCATAACTTTTATCTGAATAGTGTCTTCCATCTGTATATACAAATGAACATCACACTGACATTAACACACATTTCCTGTTTTTGACTATCACTTTTACTAATTGAAAGTTTATAGTCCATGTGCCTATAGAGAGAGCCAGGGACTTAACATCCCTGAAATGACTCAGTGCCTCGGTTACCAAATAATATTCTGTGGACCTACTATGATGCCAGGCAATACTCTACACTTTTGAAATAGAGAGGCCAAAATTATAGAATGGCCACAGGATCATGAGACATTCAGTAAACACACACATATATAATTTGAAGTGCAGATAAATTCTGAAAGTGGTCAATCAAGAAAATTTGGTAGATTAATTAGGCTGGAAGGACATGAGTAGGGAAGGGGACAAGATGAAGGCAGTGTTTTACTTGGCACACCGAAAGGCAGAAATGGGGCCAAATGGTGCATCATTAGTCCGAGTGTTAAAAAGCAAAGATCAGAGAGTACTTCAGGGCCATGCCACGTAGGTTCTTGCAGGCATAGAAAGAGCCTGGATTTTATTCTTGTTGTAGTGGGAAATTGTGGAGAATCTGAGCAGAACATCTGAGTGCTCAACAGATCACTGATTCATTAGCTCATGTGAGGTAAGAGGACACGTTCTCACAACCAAGTTTTCTCTTGTACAGTCAATGCATGGGTGAAGCTCTAAGTCCCTCAGAGTTTTAAAAATGAAATAGCTAGAAGACAAAACTTGCCTTTTCTGGTTCTCTCTCAAAAATTGACTCTGCCGCATTATTATGTTAATAGAAAAATAAGGCTAATGTCCCTGAAAATCTCTCTCTGTTACACCAGTCCTGATGCTCCATCACCGACCATAATCTTTTTGAAGCTGCAATGGTCACTTGTTCATCGTTACATCTCCAGCCCCCCACAGTACCTGGGTGGAACTTGATTCATGTTTGTTGAAGGAAGGATAACTTATGGAGGTGGAATGTGGAATTCTAATATTTTTTCCATACAATAACTTACGGGTTCCTATGAGTCACTTTGCCTGGGCCATGCCCATCATTTTCTTCTGAAAGAGTAGTCCATGGCTCACTGCAATTTTCTGGTATTCAGAAAACATTACTAGGTTTCCTTATATGTTTGAATTTTTATTTCCTGAACCTGCCTAGGTGAGAACATGGTTTTGCTTGAAGTTACTTAGATCCTTATGCAGGAAACAAACAAAATACAACATCAACAACAGACCCAAGTTAAAGCAGACTCGAAGAATTGGGTTGAAAAGGCAGCATTTTTGTGTTTGCATTTGGAAAGCCAAACGACAGGATGTAGAGTTCTATATAGGGCAGTGATTGGCAGTAATGAGTAATAATTCAGAAAAGAGAAACACTGCTTCAGTCACAAAACCTCTAAGGCCCCAAACATTTTCCTCTTTAAAACACTGGACCCCTTTACATCATCTTTTATTTTGTCAGAAGAGTTGTAGCTGCCATTCTCAGCTCAGTTTCTTCTGCATTCGTGCTCATGAAAAAACAAAACTGCAAAACACAGGAGCTGTGCATCTGTATGTTCAGATGAAAGTCTGAAATCCCGAACCCAGATAGATATTGACAGCTCTGACAGATCCATCGCTGACTCTAACAGTCAAAGATGGTCGCGTGGAAACACTAACAGTCAAAAATAACTCCTTTCCTTACAAAAAAAAAAATAATGAGGAAGAGATGAATTGAGAGGCTCTGGGAACCAACTGGGTATCACAAAGATTACTCTAAAGGTTGAACCTGACATTTTGTCTATTAATTTTCATTCTAAAATTTTCAAAATGAGCCTCAGAGAAATTTGCTTCACAAGTTGCTAATTTGAGCTTAGCATAGAAAACTGTGGCTTTCTCATGATGGCACTGTAAGACATTTAATTCTAATTTTCCTACTGCGATTGATACTTAGAGTCCTACCCTACCTCTTTAATCGCCTTCCTTGGCGCCATGCTTGGCGTTCCATTTCAGCTTTTTAGTTACCTTTTCTCAACTGAGTTCCCAACATGTCAGATACAAAGCACTCCTAAAAAAGAACTCTCTCTCTTTCTCACCGAGGGATAGTCTATGCTGTTGTTTTATTTAAAATGAAATAAAATAAAATAAAAAGGCTAAAATGTTCAGGATAATTTTGAAGATTAAGGAAATAGTCTAAAAGTTTCAGTTCCGTACAACCATCAAAGTTGCTATTTCAGAAAGATTTTTTAAAGTGGTTGTTTAGTGGGATTTTTCTCATGTTCCAGTGAGAGAGATTGGCAGCTTATACTAAGCCTTATTTCTCAAAAGTTTGACTTGTTTGAAAAAAAATGGACATTGTCATAGTTTAAGAAGGATTGAAATTCAGCAGAACTCATTTCCCCATATCTATAAATAACTGTTTATTGAAATTTACCCTCTTACAAATTCTATTTCCTTTCTACCTACACAGCTCTGCCTGAAAAGTGCCTCTTCCTCATTAATATTTATTGGAATTATTTAGTTCCCTAATTTCCCCCCATTTCTTGCTCGTTCTCCAAGAATAGGGTTGCACCCTAGGGGACCTCAGAGCCATTAATTTTTGAGCCACCTTTGAAATTTAAGCTGCTTTGTGCGGTTTTACCAAATTGATTCTCTGGGTTGTTTTTTCTGACCCGGAGAGAGCTTACTTTAATAGAAAACAGCAGATTAATGATGTTGTTTGATTAATAAGTATTTCAGAAGGTAAATAAAACTGAGGCCACTTACTTCTTCCCCGGGTTCTCACTGTTACAAAAAAGCCGTTAATTTTTTTGTAGTTTTCTGAGCCGCCTTTAAAATGTCCAAAAGCATTGTGGTATAATTTTCAAATTAGTAAATATAAATCTGTATTTATTCATCGAACTATACATATCAAATATACCTTTACTGAACCTAACTTTTATAGGAGTCTTATAGTAGCAGAATTACAGCAGGGAGTCAAAACAGTCACAGAGGTCTAGATTTTCTTGGCTGCTTGGCATAACCTGCACCTTGGGGATCAGACTTACTCACGAAAGGAGGGGCCTCATAGAGATTCCCTAATGTCGTTCCTCCAATTTTATCTCTCCTTCCAACACAATCACCCTTCTTGGGCATATGCTCAGTGGACAGAATGAAATCAGTATCAAAGGACCCAGGGGCTGTCATACCCTGGCTGCTACTGTAAATGGGCAGGTCTCAGAGCACAGCTGTGCAGTTAACAGTCTGGGATTGAACTCAGGCTCTGCAGCAGACCAGCTGGGTGACCTTGAAACAGTAACTACTAACTACTTTCCTTTGTACCACAGGTTCCTTATTAGTAAAATGGGGAATAATTCTAGGCTCTACCTCATAGGATTCCTGGGAACATCAAATCAATGAATACATGGAAATCACTCAAAACAATACTTGGTCCACACTGATCCTGTCTCACACTTGGTACTTGTAACTGACCCTTTTGATACTCTGTTCATCATGGTATTTTTAAATATCCCACTAAAATATTATTTATCCTTATTGCTGGGTTTTTGGCTCTCCCTTAAATTTTGCACCCAAGGTGAGGGCTTTACCTGTTTCATACTAATCCTGGCCCTGTCTGCAAATTACTATGATTATTGGCATTCTCGATGTCCTGGGTCCAATTTGGAAAACGCTTAGTTCTTTTGTTGTAACCATTTCAATTATGAAATATATAGTACATGTGGAGAATATATATTTTAAAAATGTATATATCCTGGTTCTTTAATACAAAGCAAATAAATGTTCACGTGGCCACCATCCACGTCAAATAAAGTAAGGCAGCATCTGAGGGCCCCTCCCGATAACAATTCTTTTCTTCTTCTAAAAGGTTGACTCCTTGCC
This sequence comes from Otolemur garnettii, assembly GCF_000181295.1. NCBI lineage: Eukaryota > Metazoa > Chordata > Mammalia > Primates > Galagidae > Otolemur > Otolemur garnettii. Next base: position 18,654,808 of record NW_003852397.1, on the reverse strand, counting down.
TGATATTCGTGGTAACTGCTCCCGTGATTTATTTTATTTCTGGCCATCTAAACATGCAATCACAAATATGATAATTTTCTTGAGCATACTTTAAAAATTCTTACACACAGAAGGATGCCATGAGATGTGGATTCTTTCATGTCTAGTTTCTTTCACCCAGCATTAGCCTTGTGAGATTTACCCACGTTGTTGGTTATAGCTGCAGTTTGATCAATTTCTTTCCTGAATAGTAATCCGGTCTATCAATATACCACAGTGTATCCAGTCTATCCTTCAAGAATTGTGGACATCTTTTCAATTTTTGGCTGTTACTGCAATACAGGTAGAACCACTCGCGTATAAGTTTCTTGGGTGACACTTGTGGTCCCATATATATTAGGTTTGTGTTTGAGAGTAGAATTGGTATTCATATTGATTTACCAACATGTTTTTTTTTTTTCTGTTTTTTTACCTACTCAAATCATTTGTTAATTCTAATCATTTATCTGGAGATTATTTTGTATTCTCTATGTACCTAATCATGTCAACAGTAGTTAATGACATTCAAATTTCTTCCTTCCAAATCTTTCAGCATTTTATTATTTATGTATTGCAATAGGTCTGCCACCCCCAACACAGTATTGCATATACATGAAAGAAAGCTTTTAGTTTTCAGTATTAGTTGAGTTCTTTGCTATATGATTTGTATAAGGGCCATTTGTTAGATTAAGAAAAATCCTTAATTTTAAATACATACATATACATATCAAAGACTATTTTATTATATCAAATACTATCTATGAGATGGTCATATGATTTTTTCCCTCTCTTATTTGGTTAATGTGATGAACAATATCAATCATTTCCTCACGTTAAAACAAACTTATTTTTTGGAGTAAACCCAAATTGGACATGAACTGTCATCCTTTAATAAATGCTGAAATAGCTTGCTAATTTTTACTGAAGACTTTTGCAACTATATTTAATTTAAATGTGATTTTTCTTTATTGTAATTTCATGTCTAGCTTGATATTGAAGCTGGTATGAACTATTAAGACTTGTTTTAGACTGGGAATTCTTTATTCTCTAAAACTTTTTGTGTTAACTTGTATATTCATTTATTCTTAAACAGTTGGTATAATTTACCACTGAAGATATCTTTGTCTATAGTTTCTTAGAGAAAATCTTATGTCATGGATTTATTTTTTTCTTTAAATATCATATTTTTTGAAATTCTTTCTTAGTGTTGATAATTTCTACGTTTTGAAAAGTTTCTCCATTTTATATTTTTCTTCAAATTTATTGTTACTGTAGTGGGTTCACAATAAATTTTCAAAATTCCTAAAAAGCTAGGACCAAGTCCTAACCATCAGTACCTGGGAATATGAACTCATTTAGAACAGGGTTTTTGCAGACGCAACTAAGAGAAGGATCTCGAACTGATACTATCCTGGATTCACCTGGTGGGCTAGCTCTCCAGTGATGCACCCTCTCTTAGGAAGAGGAGAATAGAAAAGGGGACAAGGAAATGTACGGGCAAAGTCATGTGAAGACGGGCAGAGTTTGGAGTCGTGCTACTCCTGGCCAACAAACAGCAAGTCTTGACAGCAGCCCCAGAAGCTGGGAGACTGTCTGGAAGGGCCTCTCAGTTAGAGCCTGATTCAGAAGGAACCAGCCTTCCTACCACTTCGAGTTCAGACTTCGGTCCTTCAGAGCTGTACAACGACAAATTTATGTTGTTTTTAGCCATTCACTTTGTGTTAATTTGCTGTGGCAGTCCTAGGAAACAAATGCAGTCATAAAGCCACTCCTAATATTTTTATTCATTTTCACATGCAATCGTGGGACTTTTTGTTTGTTTTGATGCTGACTCTAGCTCTTCCCTCTCTTATTTCCTTCTTCCTTATTTTCTTTTTTGCACTTCATTAGTCACATTAGGGGCTTACTCATTTTACTCTTTTTAAAGGATACAGTTTTGCCTCTGCTGATCTTTTCTATTAAATGCTCATTTTCCATTTTCTTAATTCCCTGCATTCTCTTCACTCTTTCCTTTCTTCTCCTTTTTGTTTTATTGCTTACCCTTTCTCTGACTTCTTACATGAATGTCTAACATTCCTTTTCTGTGTGTATTTATAGTTATAAGTCTCCTTTCACACCCATTTTTTCCCTCAGAATCATCAACCTAAAATGCTTTTTCACATGAAATGTTCTCTTTGACCAGCAGGTTATTTCTTACGCATATATTTCTTTTTTTCCTTTTTTGGCTGGGGCTGGGTTTTGAACCCACCACCCTCGGCATATGGGGGCAGCACCCTACTCCTTGAGCCATAGGCACCACCCACCCATACATTTGTTAAATTCCAAACAAATGGGAATTTTCTAGTGATTTTTTGCTTTTACTTGGTTAATTGTATTGTGACCAAAGAATATACTCAGTATTATTTTAGTTCTTGGAAATATTTTCAGATTTCCTTTAGAGTTCAGCATATGATCTTTTAAAAATATTACATGTTTCATTTTGTAAAGAATATTTATTCTGTGGAATTGCACTATATTGCACATTTCCAATCAGAGTGTGTTCAAGTGTTTTATAATTCTGTATCTTTTTGATTTTCCATCGCCCTTTTATTTGATCAGTTAGTGAGAGATATGTGGACTTATCTATTTTTTCCATAAAGTTGTGCTGATTTTTGCTTTATATTTCTTTTTTCATTTGTCTGTCCATCCATCAACACTTCAGTTGTTTCTATATACTGTGTATTTCTTGAGAGTGTGTCTATTTTTGTTACCCCCTTACTAGTTTCAATGTAGAATATTCAGAAAATCTGTCCTCTTTTGTGAGGACTACAGTCCAAATCTTCATTCCAGTGCATGCAGACTGTCAAGAGTGCCACTCAGCCTTTAAACTATCAGTTGTTCTTTCTGAAATAACAATAACCCGAGGGCTATCATTCTCACTGGCTCATGACCTACTCATCTTCATTATTTCATTAGTCCTAAAATAAAGGCTTCAAAAATTATTTTGCTTTTATCATCGAAGCTTTTCTTCTTGTCTTTGGTGGGAGAATTGCTACAAATTACCACCCCTGATATTTTCAGAAGTAGAATTACTTTTCCTATATAAACCCATTATAGCACATAAGGAAAAATACCTACAGAGTTTAAAGCCACTGAAACTGAATCCAATTTCTCAAGGACTGTTTGTTTAACAGAAAAATTTGGACTTAATTAGAAAAGCCTTTCTACAAACGTAAAACCACTCAAAACTTATCCAATCTCAAAAGGTTCAGGCAAATATTAGGAAAGAGATAAGTCATTTGAAGTTTTTTATCCAAGTTCATTTTCAGTTCTATTTTAATATTTGCATTGTTATTATTATAACTGATGTCAAGGGCTTGGTGTTATACTGGGCATAGAGATATAATGACTATGCGAACAAGGTAGCAAAGCCTTTGTTCTAAAGAAGCCTAGAAAGAAGTGGGGAAGATACCTAGGATTAAATTACGTAAAGGGTGAGAAGTTCTTAGCACAATTCCTGGTATATTGTGCATGCTAAAATGGTGTTTCTATATGTTTCTACCTGTTAATATAGTCATTTCCAAACAGCTCACAATTCCTAGGCCTTTGTGAGCCTTGCCTTCTAATTAGTAGATTTACGGAAGTGTAAACAGTGTGCAAACAGACCAGGCAATGGGGGGCTTTTATGTCATCATGTGTTTTGATTGCAGAACTTTTGTTAACTTTGTTTACTTGGTTCAGAATACATGCAATAGTCTGAAGGTTTGTGTCTCCCCAAATTCATGTGTTGAAATGCTAGCCCCTAACGTGATGATAGGTCATTTGAGGAGGTCATAAAAGGGCAGCACCCTCATGAATGAGATTAGTGCCTTTTTGATGAGGCCCCAGAGAGCAGTCTTGCCCTTCCACCTTGTAAAGACACAGTGAGAGAATGCTACCTTTGAGCCAGAATACAGACTCTTGGGCTTCTCAGTCTCAAGAACTATAAAGGATTTATGTTGTTTATAAGCTACTCATATACGGAATTTTTCCTTTTTTTTTTTTTTTCAGCCTAAATGGACTGAAACAATATGGGAGGACATTTTGACAGTGTCGAGGCGAGCACATCTTTTTGTCTTGCTTCAAACTCCACAACACTTCCAGGGGCCCAGGCCAGAAATAAAAATGAAGAGGACATTGTTCTGGGGGTTAAAATTTCCAGTGAGTGAAGGGGCGTATGGGACATAAAAAGGTGATGATGACAAGAAGGTAAGTAGTAAAGTCATAAATCTTGGAGAAGGGAGGAGAAACATTCTGAGAAAAAGTAATGAGAGGTAAGAAAGACATCAAAAATACTTCTAGGCTCTGAGGTACAAGTGAAAATATTGTCTGCTTGACAGATTGCAGAAACGGTGTTCTCAGGGAACGGTCAATCCTTGGTGAAAGTATAATGGTGAAAGGAATATGGAGAAGAGGAGGAGGATTTTGCAGAGATAGTGCAATGATTTCAGGATAGTACTGTGGCACCTTTCTTGTGCAGAAAATTGAAACAAATTATTCCTTGCTTCCTTTCAAACTATGTATGATATTATTGACCAGGGACAGTTGTATGTGACTTTTTTCCATTTAAAAGAGATTATTCTCTCGACCATTTTATGTCTAGTGAATGTAGATTCTTTAAATTTATCATTGAAGTCTAGGTTCAGGGTTATAAAAGAGTATCTAGACCAGATCTAGAGCTTTTCCCATTACTCGGAGATAAAGCAGCTGGTTTGATTTCTGTTTAGGCCCTGTGGGTAGGAGGTATGTTTTTACTTTTATGTTGGATGGTTGTGTTGATAGGACAGGAAATTGCACATATGTAAACCTGGAATGAAGTATATGTGATTTTGTGTGTGTGTGTATGTGTCTGTCCTCATTCATGCCATTAAAAGGAAACATTTGTTTTGTTGGCCGCGTATAGTTGATAATTGAGCGACATGAATGTGAACTGCTCAGGTCAGCTCCACACTGACACCTGGATTTTCGTCTGCTTCTGCCACCTCTGAGACAGCAAAACCAGCCCTTTCTCTTCCTCCTATTCCTCAGCCTCTTCAGCAGCCTTTATGAGGAGCCACTTCCACTTAACGAAGAGTAAATATTTTCTCCTTTCTTGTCATATACCAGTCACATTTTCTTTTCTCTAGTTTACTTTATTATAAAACTATGATGTATAATACATATAACATACAGCATTTGTGTTACTTGACAGTTTATGTTAGCAGTGAGGCTTCAGCTCAATAGTAGTCAAACTCTATCAGTAGTTAAACTCTGAGGAAGTAAAATGTCCTATGCATATTTTCAACTGTGCTGGGGTCACTATAGTTTTCACTTTCTTCTGAGAATAGCGTCCTCCTCCATCGACAACCGCTCTCCCCCATGCCTGTTTCCTGAGGGTTTCTAGTGAGGTTGCCTATCATTGCATTGAGCCTCTCAGGTCACAGATATTGGACTGGGCTTACCAAAGTATCCAGTTCTCATGGTCTAGAGATTGATTGGGAAATGTGCATATAATTTAAGTCAGACCATCCTGAGGGCCTAATCCTACCATTTTTATACATAGATGTTAGGAAAACACAACTATTGCTTTTCTCTGGGTTGTAATCGTGACTGACCTGAATGAACATGGGGTTATCTATAGCTGTGCTCATAACTTGCCATCATGGAAAATGTCTTTATGAAGTGAAAGAGAATGAAGTAAATATATAAATACAGTTGAAAAATGGGAAAAAATACTGGTGATGTTATTTTTCTCCATGGTTTCAAAGATACATAAGACCATCCACCACTTTTTAGGGCTCTGAATAGACAAAGGGTCTTGGGCTATGTGATAAATGGGGTTCTTGTTAAAATCCAGAAAGGTAGGATATGGGGGAAAGTCACAGCAAAGAGGAATGTAAAAAGTATTGGGCTGAAATTCTAGCTCAGGCCGTATAATGTTTTACATAAGTACGGGTCAATCACTTAGCCTTTCCAAGACTGAGTACTCTCCTCTGCAGAATGACAAACTTAGCTTCAACTCTTTCTAAGATTCTTAAACTATAACTGTACATGCCCTAAACTAATCATACTTTGAAATAAATGCTCCATCTGTGAGTAGGTAGGTGCTTAATAATTTTTCATAATAAAATTTTATTTTTAGTTTTCCTTTCCTGTGCTTTTAAACTTTCTGTTAAAAAAAAAAAAGTGTGATGCTGCTAGATTAATCCAGTGGAATGTAAATGCAATCAGTGACTAAATCAAACGTGTCTGTAGTCCACAACATTCCCAAAGCAAAAACAAAATTATAGATCTTTCTAATTTGAACCAGCTGAAGTAACTGCTGATTTTTATAGTTTCAATGAAATAGTGAATTGTCAGAATTGATTGTCTCTGCAGATTATAATGCTGAGCACTTATGTGCATAGCCACACAGCAGCCCCTACCCTAATGTAGAGGATCCTGGAGTCTGGCATTGGCAATGCCCCTGTTGTCCTTCCAATGAGGTCTCAACCTGCTAACTCAGTTGCTCAGATCAAACTCATGCACTTTGGTTTATCATAGCTGCCAAAGGAGATAACCTGTAGGGGCTGCATGGATTTTTGTGTTGGGGTTTTTTTTAAGACTGTATCCAGGTTCATGAGAAAGGATGCTATGAAAAATAAGCCACGTTTGCCAAGGACACCAGCCTGGAAAATGTGCCTTCTGTGACATTCCAGTTGCTAACTTAATTTTGTATTCCAAATGTTATTTGCCGTTTAATAGAAATTTTTTAATTCAATTTTTGAATTACAAGATTGAGCCTATGACATGTATATAACAGGCCTCCCTACTGGCTGCCACATTTTGGGAGCAGGTTGATTTCTACATAATTCTTCACGTCCGCCCATCTATTTTACTTATTGGCCATTCCAAGACAGCATGGATTTAAAGCCCCAGTGTCTTTCACAACTCTGATTTGCTCCCTGCATGAAACATCACTTCCACTGGTTGGAAATTCTATTCTAGACTTTGAGGCCATGATTTCTGCGTGGGATGTAAAGTTGACAAAACACGTACTTTTTCCTGATGCAAATCCTACATTCGTTGACTTTCAGGTAGTCAGACTGACACTCTTGGGGGCGTGTAAGACAGAAAATAACTCCCGTTAAATAAATGGGTAAGAAGTGTGTAGAGAGGCACAGATCTATTTTGTTAAATGGAATATTTAGAGACAGATGGTCCTGTTTTGTTTTGAAGGAGATTAAGAATAAAAATAAAGTGTTTAAAATTAGAGTGAATACACATTAGGAGGTCAAAGAAAGCTGACAATCTGCCAGTTGTGACAACATTTAATAATATTCAAATTAATTACAATATTGAAAATGGGAAATTCTGACTCCAGATGAATAATGAATAGCAAAACCAGACAGGGCTCCGAGGCGAAATGTGATTTTCATGAGGATGGGAACATTTAACATTTATATGGCGGTTCATATTCTCAAAGTCATATATCAGTGACTACTGTAAAATACATCTTTAATTTGAATTGATGAAATACTCTGTAGGGGTTACGTTCAGATGGTAGTACGCTCTGCTCTCCGAATAAAAGGAGAGAAAGACTGAAGAGATTTGAATAAAAAATGCTTAAAAACTGCTTATAAAAATGGAAGTCAAATGGCTCAGTATCCAATCACAGCAATGATTTCATTCTTGGTAGGTATGTCTTTGTTCTTCATCCACATGAATATTCATAGGCTGCCACGACTCCTCATGTATTTAGAACTTAAGAGTAATCCTCATTCTGAATGCAAAAAGATTGATTTATAAATATGCACTGTAATCCTTAGATAGTACTTTAAATAAAAGCCCTTCAGATCATGTATTTTTCTCTAAAACTCTCCTATCTATATTGCTTTTTCCATAGCCTTGCCTCAATTGAACTTTAGCTAAAACTTTTGTTAAAGGCCACACTTGCTTAAAGATTTCAGTTTTAACCATCTATTTCTCTGCTCTCTGTTCAGTCTACTAACATAGCTACAGAGAACCCCCTCGACAATTCTGTGGTGGAGACATCATTCCTAGTAATGGGGTTTTAACAGGACTTCACTACCATCCCACCACTCTACCAGTTCTGACCAGGAATTGCATTCTCACCCCAGACTAGGAGCAGCACTGACTCACAGGGCTTCCAGGCTTGCTCCACCATGCCAATCTTTTCCCTTTCTGCCACTGGAGTGGTAATGACCAGACCAAGTTGAGATGCCAATAAAATGCAGAACTGCCATTATCCTAAATTTCTAAATGATCCTGTAGATATCAGCTTCCCACTAACCTGGAATATCTCCCTAGATTTTTTTTTTTTTTTTTTTTTTTTGGAGACAGAGCCTCAAGCTATCCCCCTGGGTAGAGTGCCATGGCATCACAGCTCACAGCAACCTCCAGCTCCTGGGCTCAAGC
>NW_003852397.1:18608571-18646264 GCF_000181295.1 Otolemur garnettii | reverse complement strand
CCCGCCACCTTAGGTGTATGTGGCTGGCGCCTTAGCCGCTTGAGCCACAGGCGCCGAGCCAATATCTCCCTAGATTGTCAACATGACAGAGAAATGTTTTCATTTTGTTTGAGAGGTATATTAGGAGGTCTTTTTTGTTTGCCTCTTTTCTTAGCCAAATTAAGTCTGTGTTTCCTCCTATAAACTCATTGTCTCTAAGGTCAGTGGGTCTCTCACTAGCACTCAACAGTCCTTAGGAAGAAGCCGCCTGCATTACCTCCACAGCTTGTGGAAACCCTGAGAACTCTTAGAACTTTCTTCAAGATGTCCTTTTGCTCTGATTCATTGTTTCTCAGCAGGTGACATTGGGACATAGAGAAAATAATGCCATCAGTCATGAATTCCTTTAATTTTCCCTTTCACAACTAAAGAATCATCCTCATTCATGTACAACTTTACTTCTCTTATTTTAATTTTACTAACAATTCTATTTCTCTGTAAAAGTATTCTCCAACCGTATGAGCTCTAATTTTGCCCTTTCATCTGCTTCAAGCTCTCTATTTCTTATCTTTTCTTTATTCTACCCATAATTCTCTCCTTGCTCATTTCAATAGTCCTTATCTTAATGAATAACCATGATTAAGACTCTGATTTTTAAAAATGTACCCTAATTTTTAATTCTTAATCCAGCTTACTCCTCTGCTTTTCAAAAATGTTTTCATTGGACAAGAGACATGAATAGAACCTTCTCCCAAGAAGACAGATAAATGGCCAACAAACATATGAAAAAATGCTCAGCATCCCGAATCATCAGAGAAATGCAAATCAAAGCCATCCTGAGATAGCACCTAACCCCAGTGAGAACAGCCCACATCACCAAGTATTGCAGATGTTGGTGTAGGTGTGGAGAGAAGGGAACACTTTATAGCTTCTTTGGAAAGAAGTATGGAGAATACTCAAAGAGCTAAAAGTAAACCTTCTATTTGACTGCACAGTCCCATTACTAGGTACCTACTCAGAGGAAAAAACTCATTTTACCACAAGGATATTTGCACTAGAATGTTTACTGCAACTGCATTCACAATCACCAAACAATCCAAGTGTCTGTCAACTCACCAGTGACTGAATAAACTGTGTATGTGTATACCATGGAATACTATTCAGCCATAAAGAAAGATGGAGACTACATCTTTTGCATCAACCTGGATGGAGTTGGAGAACATCCTCCTGTGTAAAGTACCACAAGAATAGAAAGGTGTAGGAGATGCCAACATTTGAGCAAGATGATCTGCACCTAAGGTGTGGACCTCGGGCCATTCCTCCACAGGAGTTCCTTGTGGGAGGAGCCCGTGCCCTCAGCACATAGTCATTGTTAATTTCTCCCCTCACCTGTGTTGTTCTGGCTCAATAAAAGGCTGGTGCGGAGGTTGCTCAGGGCTACCCAGAAAGTAAGGGCTAGCCCGCCTTCCACAAGCTTGTACTTCTAATCCGCCTCTTGCCTGGTTCCTTCCTGCACTAGCTGAGACCAGGGCCACAGGAGCCCTACGGGTCGTGACATTTTGGCATAGTCGGCAGGATATAGCAGGACACAACAGGCCACCAGGGACGCAGACCAAAGGAGACAACACCCGGATGTAGGTGAGGCCTTTGGTAGACAGTGGAAGGAAGTCCAAAGGGAAACGCCGCTCAGGGAAAGTGGGACCTTTGGCCAATTTAGAAATTAAGAAACCGTGCTCAGAATAAGTAAAGTGTCTGATAAACTAAGCAAAGACATGAGTAACTTTCTGTTTGGGAAGTCGTGGGAAGTAGAAACTGAGGAAGAAAGTGATGTTCAATCATTATCTGAAAGCGAGGATAGTGAGGTTCAGTGGGAAACTGGACCTAAGAAAAATTGGGAAGCGAGAGCATATGATATGCATGAGCAAGTAATCACCTCTATGACCACTGTGGCTGAACAAATTAAACACTTGGGAGATCAGATAACTAGTCTCACTGTCAGAAATGCTAACTCAGAGCACCCCGTTTTGCTCTCAGCACCTCCCTATATAAACGAACCACCTGTAACTTCTGTTATGCAGTTTGTATTAGAAGGGCATAAACTGGTGACTTTGAGTGGGAAAACACTTTGGGGCTTTTTCCGGTTACGGTCACTGATATTCCTCCTGATCTGCAACACCCTCAAGGGGGCCAGCATTTTGACCACCATATGATCACCTTTTCAATTCTGAAAGATTTGAAACAGGCCATAGCACAGTATGGTATGCAGTCCCCATTTTCCAGAGGTCTGTTACAGGCGCTTGCACAGGAACAGCGGCTCATTCCCTATGACTGGGACATGATAGCCAGAACTGTTCTTGAATCTGGACAGTATTTACAGTTTAAAACCTGGTGGAAGGAGGAGGCTGACCTAATGAGTCACCAAAACCAACAGAGAGGCATCCCAATAACATAGGAACAGCTCACTGGGTCTGGGCAGTGGCTGGGGATTCCCAATCAGCTTCAATACAATGACCTAGCCGTAGTCCAGACAAGACTGTGTTGTCTTAGGGCCTGGGACAAGGTTCAGGCTTCTAGAGATGTCTCTAAAGCTTTCATTAAAATAATGCAGTCGGGAAATGAACCTTATACTGACTTTCTAGCCTGAGTAAAAACTGCAGTCGATAAGGCTGTTGCCCAGCCGGAGCTGAGAGACATGCTTTTCTAAACTTTAGCGTTTGAAAATTCCAACTTGGAGTGTCAAAAGGCCCTGTGACCTTTGAGAGCACAAAACGCTCCCTTAGAGGAGCATATACGGGCATGTGCTGACATAGGAACGGAATCCTATAAGGCTAATTTACTGGCTACCGCTTTAAAAGGAAAGGGTCAGTTCATTTCCTCCCCTTACATACTAGTCCTAGGTTTCTGCTCACTAAAGCTCTTTTCACTCTTAATTTTCTCAATCTCAGCAATGATGAAAAGACAGCTGCAGAACGCCATTGGACATCTCTCATTCATCCACCATCCTCTCGAGTACAACAACCTACCTTTTATAAAAAACCTGATATGACAGAGTGGAAGCCAGGTTACGTGCTGCATTGGGGTCGAGGCTTTGCCCATATTATTACAGAACATCAAGAAAAGCAGTGGCTACCAGCCCGCTGGATTAAGCCTCGACACGAGCAGGAAACTTTACCAGCACCTTAAACAAGTTTGTTTTCACTAACCTTTCTTCTACAGGACCTTAGCTTAGGCGATTTCATAGTGGAGAAATCCTGGATCAATCTCCTCTGCGGGAACTCCAGCTGCCTCTCCCATGTCACCGCCCAGCCCCAGCAGGAAGCAGTTAAGAGCGAGCGGTCAGCGCCCCTTTTCCCTAAAGAGGCAGCAGGAGCTTCTATGCAGAGTAGGAGGATTGATATAGGATTTCATTATTTTGGGCTGTATATTAAGCCCCAGGCAAGCTTAGGAGGCATCGTCTAAACCTTGGACAATTAGGACAACGCAGACCTTGAACAACAGGTAAAGGTTACTCTGGTATTGGCAAGGTAAGAGAATTTCACTTGTTGGGTTCATTTCTATTTCATTGGGCACCTGGTCTTTCTTAAAGTTATACTACTTTTTGGAAAGGGTCTGAGTTTGCAGCCCTTTCTCTACCTAAGCTTTGGGTGATGCTTAATACTTCCCATGGAAGCGTCATGAGCCCTATGGGCCAGTCCATAGCACATATTGAGTGGTGATTAGCACATAGGGGACAAGTTTTCCCCTATGCCTAGTTTGACTAATATGAGTTTCTTTTATGTCCGAATTAGCTCCAATGGTGTATTTTTGTTATGCTTATGTGCCCTTTTGTTTCTTTTACTCAACAGGAATCTCCTCAGCGAGATGGCAGAAACAACCAACAACAGACCTTCTCCCTTGCCTCTTCAGAAATGTCTTCAATACACTAGAGGGGGGGGAAAATGTAGGAGAGGCCAACATCCGAGCAAGATGATCTGCAGCTGAGGTGTGGACCTTGGGCCCTTCCTCCACAGGAGCTCCTTGTGGGAGGAGCCCGTGCCCTCAGCCTGTAGTCATTGTTAATTACTCCCCTCACCTGTATCATTCCCTTTCAATAAAAGGCTGGTGCGGAGGTTGCTCAGGGCTACCCGGAAAGTAAGGGCTAGCCCACCTTCCACAAGCTTGTGCTTCTAATCTACCTCTCGCCTGGTTCCTTCCTGCGCTAACCGGGACCAGGGCCACAAGAGCCAGATGGGTTGTGACAGAAAGGCAAGTGTCCAGTGTACTCAATACTAATATGAAACAAATATCAGCAAGGCTCCCCATCACATGAGAGAAAAACACAACTGTGTTCAAGTTGGAGGGTGGAGGAGGAGGCCCGGGGCTTAGTGTGCCCTGACCAACCAGCAGGATGTCGGGATGTCTGATACACCTCCGGGGTGAAGGGGTCAACTTAGACTTCCCTAACAAATGCAAACAATGTGACCTAATCATTTGTACCCTTTTATTAATCTAAGAAAAAAAGGGGGAGAAAAAGGCTTCCCTAAAGTTTCTTTTAGATTTGCTCTCCATTTTACATGCACACGACCTCTCCTTTGCCATGAATTCTGTAATCTGGCTTCTATTTTTAAGGCTCCCCTGGAATTGCCTTAAAAAAACTGTAATGACCACTTAGTTGCTGGATCTGACCTTTCAAAAAGATAAATTTGATCATTTCGTTTTCTTGTTTAAACACATTTCCAGCTAGGAGCAGTGACTCACGCCTGCAATCCCAGCACTTTGGGAGGCAGAGGTAGGAGGATCTCTGGAGTCTAGGAGTTCAAGGCTGCAGTAAACTATGATGAGGCCACTGCCCTCCATAGCAGGAAAAACAAACAGTAAGTAAAAACATTCGGTGTCATCCTAAGTCAGGGCTGAGTCTAAGTGCTTTAGTATGACTTACAGAACACTTTAGTGTCTGTTCCTTTTTTTTTTTTTTTTTGTTCTCTTGTTTCTTTTTTGGTACTTTTTTATGCTTGTGACCAAATCTTACGATTTAAAGTTCATGATACCTAGACCTCTATTATTTTTCCTGAGTTATTTTCTTTACTTGGAAATTATGTCCTCAATCAACCATTTATGTAAATAAATTCTTATAGTGTTAAGTACAGCTCAAGTGTTTCCTTTCTCTTAAATTTCTGTTAAAACTCCTTTTTTGGCCACCCAGATGCATAGTGTTTACTCTGGAACTTATCACACTGCATTGTAATGTTTAACTCTATTGCAAGACTATATGTTTCTTGAAGAAAAAAATCCTTGTCTTGTTCATCTTTGTACCACTAGATCCTAGCCTGGTGCTCAGAGCAGAGTTGATATACATAGTTATTGAGCAATGGGATTAATAAATAGAAGTTGTTTTCTTGTTGAGAAGTCAGTCACAAAGTTGGTGACTCTAACTGGTATTTGGTAATGATAAACCAGGTGCAATAGATTGCATTGTTGATACTGTGAAACATCAAAATGCAAAAAATAAGATAACATTATGGATTCTTTTTCAAAATTAGCGAATAGAAATATCCATTTACTGGGTGCCATGGCAGCTGAGCCAGGACATACACACCTCTGCTGCCCTCACTGAGTGCTCCATGGAAAGGCACACTGACAGAGGAGCCAGGCACAAAGGATATGTTTCCAGAAGCATTTATAAAATTTTCAGAGGCTGGAACATTACTAGTTAAACCATTTTAGCCCCTTACTTTTGCATTTGTGGACCCTCGTTTTGTGCTTTTGTAGGAAGGCAAGTTTTGGACTCTGTGGTCAGGTAGTGTGAAATTGTTTCCCCATTAGGATAGGCTGAAGGGTCCCCTTTTGAGCAAGGTTTGGGAGCTAGGAAGCAGCCCTTGTGCCACATAGGAGGAAGGTGACAACAATTCACTATTTGAAGATATTGGGCTCTGATGAGGTTAGAGAGAACACTGTGTGTGTGTCTGTGTGTCTCTGTGTGTGTGTGTGAATCCTGGTGCTCAGTAAGTAGTATTCTCCTCTGTGTAACAGGTTCTCTGATTAGTATGGTGTTGTGAACAAGGCTATCCCTGTCTGAAGCAACCTGAAACTCTAATAAAAGCCAAGAAGAAAGAAAATAAGCAAAAGTATGTGTATCATAGTTATTTGTAAGGAAGTACAGAAACTTAGAGAAGGGTGTAGAAGGCCTGGGTTGGTGTGTCTCTGGAAGTATCTGTTAACGTCTCTGGGCCTTTAAGAAATAAATCTTCGAGTTTATGTGTCTGTATCAGGGTTTGCCTATCCATATGTATAGTGACAATGTATTTGTGATTTTACATATTTTTCTGGGGGACTGTGTTTATACGTGTACTTTTAAGTCTGTAATGCTTTTATTTCATTTTCTTGCCTGATTTTTCTGAAAACATCTCCCATAACAGGTTGAATAAAACTGATGAAATCAGACATCTTTAGCTTGTTTCTGATTTTAGATATTAAAAGTCCAATTTTTCACCATCAAAAAAGAAAAAAATATATATCCATTTACCGTATTTAAGAAGAAAAAGCAGTTATATCTAAGACTTGGTTTGCAGATATTTTTTATAAGAAAGGTGTTTATTATTTTATTAGAAAACACAAAAAGCATGAATCATAAATTCCTTCTGAATAGGAAATGAAAAATTGAACTGGAGGTCATATGTGATCAACTGCAGACCACAAAGCAGTAATTTGAATTATGGACTCAACAGGGGCCAACTCCTACAGAATATTGCAGATCCTCTTAAAGAGAACAGTGGTAGTGGACAGATGCCAACTCTTCAGAGAATGAAATCTCCAAGAAGGAAGGGGCAACCACAGCCGTTGCCTTTGTTAAGAGAAGACTGGATTGACAGAGGCAAATTTCTAAGAGAATGTTTGACAATGTCAAACGTGTGTGAGGAGAGAAGCCTGATACTAGAGACTCAGCTATTCATGAGTCAGAGTTGAAGAGAGGAAAGCTTTTAATTGCCCTGGAATGCCTTCTGTCATTTGAAACGATCTGGATTACACGGTTTCTAAATAATCAGATGGTAAGCCAGACCTATGGAATGACTTTCAACTTTGCTGCAAGAAATGAGTGTAGGCCATTTAGAGAAAGTAATGAGGACAGAGTGAAATTTTCTATGACACAGACAGAACACAAAACAATTTAAAGCGAACATCAGTGCTGAGATGAAGTAAGATTAATAAACTAATAGCTCAACTGAGGCTTTTCTTGTGATTCTGAAGATTAAGTTTATCAAGTGTAAGCTTCAGAGGAATTTCTAAGTCACGTGATGGGATGTCAAGGTCAAATGAGAACAAGTACAATCGAAGGGCCCCACATTCCCCTCTACAGTTCCAGTTTCTTCCATAATTCTTCCATCTAAGATTTTAAAAGCCATTGGTCATTCTTTCCATATCTAAGCTGTGTTTGCCAGTTTGTCTTTCCTTACAAAGCTAAAAGTAAACCTCTTTTGTATTATTTAGTAATCTTCTTCAACAGAAGCACTGAAACAGTAGATTACATTTTGTTTGCTCTTAATTACAAAGATTTCTCACATTACAACACTCTGTTCCCCACTCCTTTGTTCAAATTATTCTGGTTGGTTATTTATTTTGCTGCCGATTAAAGTGAACCCCCAAACAGGTTTCCTTAGAAATTATGTCCATTATTATTTTAAGATCCTAGCAAAGAGCACTTTCCATCCCAATTGTACATGCCATGAATTTCTTGCACTTGGTTTAAATGTACTACATTGTACAAAGTTTTTTCATTTACATTATTTCCATTTACCACCAATTCAGGTGTAGGTTATTTTAGTAAATTAAACCATTTATGTCTGTAAATTAGAAAAAAAAGAATACCTTTAGGGATAACCCTAAAATTTCACTTTCTTTGAAATATCTACAGTCCTCGAGAAAATAGGTGACTGGTGGTAAACAGGTATTACTCCCAATAATATCGCTTCTTATACTCCATAGAACAAACAAATTAGCAGTGACAGAGATAATGCAGTATGGTCTTGAAATAGTTATTTATTTTTTGTAGTTTCTTGGTGGGAAGCAAAAATCAACAAATATCGTCTGGTTGCCTCTTGAATGTTTTTAATATTTTGAAACTCAATGTATATGGAATCATCTTGTTCACAGTATAATATGAATAATATTAGTATAAAATGTGTCTAACTATGTGGTTCTCAACCTTTCTAATGTCCCGGCCCTTTAATACAGTTTCTGTGGGTCACAACCCACAGGTTGAGAACTGCGGGTCTAACCGATTATTAGTTTATAGCAGACAGAGCATACAGGTTAAAAAGATTGTTCCAAGGGAGAATTTTTTCTCTTCTAATTTGAGTATTTAGCACACCTGGTGGGAACTACCAGGGTAATGATCAGGATAATTAGATTGGAGACACAGCTTGGCCTAAATGCAACATTTAATAGGAAAACACATGCTTGCAGCTTATCATTTACTTATATAGACTTGTCAGCTACTACTGTCCTGATTTCATAAATGCCTCTTTATGCAAAACCATGATAATTCTACCCGTGCTGATGGGCAGAAATGGAAAATGTCAGAGTATATTGAAGCTATTACTGAGAAGAGAGAACTACCACTTTGGGTTATATTTGGAGAACACAATGCACTGATAATTTTTTTAAATGAATACATTTTTTAAAAAGTTTTAGTTTTAAAATTGATTTTTAAGACAGGGTCTCACTCTATTGCCTAGGGTGGGCTTGAATTACTGAGCTCAAGTGATCGTCTCATCTTAGCCTCCCAAACAGCTGGGGCTACAGGTGTGCGTCACCACCTACAGCTTTGAAACAAATACCTTGTAAAAATTAAGATGGATAAATACATCGCTTGTAATGTCCTATTCTTTGAACTTCCTGAAAAATGGGGTATACACAATTGTAAGATTTCGGTTATTTGGTTTTGAAGAGCTTCATAGATTCCATTTGCAACTCAACGATATATCTCATGAATTGAGTTTCAAAGAAATTGAAAGAGTTCTAATGACTCTTCAAAATGAGGAATATACTAATCTTTCAATGTCTAATAAGATTCTTTGGCTCATCTTACAGATAGGATTAAAATACTTATTATCTTTAAAACATATTTATTGGCTAGAACATTTTTTTTCCTCTTCTTTTTCCTCCTAGTTAACATAAAATTAGTGAGTGGGAACTTAAGGGTAATATCAATCACTAGGAAGTTAATATTCTTGCTTTATTGTCTCATTTTAACTTTTTATTGAGTCAAGGTTTGAAATTGAGTTTTTCCTATGTTAGCTAATTTTATTTAGGCCCTGACCCATGAAAATTTTTAATGAGTTACACAAGATATTGTTTCTTCAGTTGACTACTGTGAAAGATTGTGGAAGTAACTGATGAATAGAGATGTGAATTGTTACTTTCTTGGAATTAGAAGCACCAGGACAAAATTGAATGGTGACGTTTTGGGGCCAAAAAGAGGAGAGTTCTGTTCTTAGGGTAAATCTGCTTGATTAGTTCTCCAGAAGGCTGCTATGAGGATTTTGCATTTTTCAATTCCACTGATGGACCTAATATGTAATAGTCCTGGACACCTGCAAATAATAGTATCTGCAACAAGGCCTCAGAGCTTGGGAAAGGTTTCAGACTTCAAGCCAAAGGCTCTTACTCAATCCTAGATATATAGGACCTTGCATAAAACTGTGAATATTATCTGGAATTATCTCTTTGTAAATTAACATTACTTACTAATTTATTTATTTGGCTGGTGCATGAGCACTTTCTGTAGTGGCAGCAATGGGGACAGCAGATAAAGGCAGAACCAATGCCATGGATGATGTCACCAGCTTTGGAAATACGTAACCTTTGCCCTACTCTTCCAAGCCCCCAAATTTAAAATAACAGACGTGGTTTGGGTTTGTGATCTGTGAAGTACTATACACATTCAAGAGGTCTGACAACCAAAGGCAGCAAGTTAAAGCTAAAATATCAAAGTACAAACATTTATTAGGTTGACTGTGAGAGTATCATAAAGGTGTAGGCACCCCTTGATTATTCTCGGATTGGCTAGAGTTTATGATTATCAATGCCCTTTGATTCTCCTTCCCTTTCCAACTACTGAATATTTCTCTGCTCATTAGCACCTGTCTAGGAGTAGGAAGGTGAAATGCTAATCAGCCAATTTGGCTAATTGTTAGCTGCTGCCATAATCTTTTTTTTTTTTTTTTTTAAGTTGAGGAAGAGAAAAAAAAGTTTGAAAAGTTGAACTCTTTTACTAAATTGTAAGCTGTAGATTTCTGAACTTTATGTCACTTTCCCTTTCTTTGCCTAGATAAACTCAGATATGTTATCTTCAGAGGCTATTAAACAGGAAATAGATAGTAATTCATGTGTTCTCAATGTCATTCTATAATTTCAAATTGTAGAATTTTTATTGGTCAGTGTTTAGAAAAGCTTAGCCTCCTACAACAACACTAGAAGGAGGCTTCAGGATTTAACCGTTGAGATTTTAAGTGCTGCCCTTTATAAATAACTGCACTGCTAAATGGATTTCCACCAATAGGGAATTAACTTGGAGAAATTACTTGAGACTATCCTCCCCTCTGCCTCTGGTAGACATTACAGGACCCTCCCCAAACCAAATAAGGGAAAGAGGAATGTTCTGAGCTGTAAGAGCACTAAGAATAAAACTGAGCTGTCACAGATAAGATTACCTTCAACTCTTTATTTCATGTTTTCTGACATAGACCCCAAGATCTGTAATTATCTTACTGCGGGGGCTTAGACAGTACTTTTTAGTTCCTTTGGCTTTGGGGTTTTGTTGTTGTTATTGTCTTGTTGTTCTGACTTATCCCTCCCCCCCCAATCTCTTTTTGGGGCTGGAAGATCTGTGTGTGTGTGTGTGTGTTCCTCTAGATTGCCAAAAAAAAAAAAAAAAAAGTGCTGAAGAGTCCCAGGGTGATGAGGCTATTTTTGTCTGAAGCTAATACTTCTAGCTCAGCCACAAGTGCTGCTTGGAAAGGGCTTAGGTTGTTTCCAGGGGGAGAACTCTGCAGAGAAGAGGCAAAGTTCAACAGGACAACAAAGAAGCAGCCGAGAAACAGCCAGCAAAACGAGGAGCCCTCACGTTTAAACATCGAACCCCGACCAGAGTTCTCCAATTCCGAAAGCGTTCTGCAAAGTGCTTCTTGACAGAGAAATTTTCACCTGACTTTTACTTGCTACGGCCACCATGACTGAGATCACTGCTGAAGGTATTGCTACTGTTTTCCAATAGTATCAAATAAAGAAAAAAATGCATAAATTGACAGCCACATTGAACTGGCAAAGTGTCCATGAAAAATGTTGCCTTGAGGTAATTGCCTTGTTCAATGACTGCATATGGGTTTGGGAGCTGAGAGGCTGCCAGATCTGTATGTTGGGGGAGTAAGAAGAGATTTCTCTGAAATTTTGCATGTGGAAATTCTGCGATACCAAAGGCACCATAATTTAATTGTTGTCACCCGCACCTCTATAAATAGCATGGTCATGTAACATGCTGGCTGATATCTTATCTAGCAAAATTTACAAGGCTTGCAAGGGTGGAAACTGTGATAAACTTAAAACATGACATTTAATACTTAGAATAATAATTTTGAGCCTTTTTGCTTTATTGTATGTTAAAATGAAGTTATGAAATTTGTTTTTCTTTTCCCACTAAACTATATAAACACACACATTTAAGGCTTACATACAATTTAAGGTTTAAGTGCTCCAACAAAATAGATATTTATTTTGTTATTGATAGATACTCAGAGATAAAGTTTTGAATGCCACAAATTCATTGTAGATCAATACGATTTTAAAAATAAGGAAATTAAGTGTTAGAACTCTGATTCTTGTCATAAACTCATTCTTTTTTGCCCTTTAAATGTTGGTGTCTGTCCTTATGTTAATAAATACTTTCTGTTAATGCTTTTACTGAAAATTACATGTTTTAATTAAAAGATGTAATTTTTTATTATTTGACCATGGTAGCAAGTTTTATGAACACACATACGTACATACATTTCTTGCAATAAGGGAATCCTTTCAAACTAAGCCATTTTGAATACAGACACAATCTGATTTTACTTAGGGTAAAAATTTGGGAGGTGGATCTAAAATTTGCTTCTGACAGCTGCAAGAAAACCAGACAGGTGGTGCTCTTGACAGTTTCAAAGTTAAATGCTATACTGGTTGGTTTTGAATCAGACAACTGAAAAATAGTATATGTGGTTTTTGTCTTTTGGGGTAAAAATTAGTATGAACACACAGCAATTTCTGGTGGATATTTGCATTCAATATTTGTAAGAATTATTCTACTGGTACCTTCCAATGAGAAATTTAGAGTGGCACCCCAAATTAGTAACAACAATTACTGAGAGATGTCTCTGTATTAGGGGGTTTGTTCAGAATATTATATGTGTTTACTTAATTAAACCTTATGGAATGCAGGGTAGTAGGTATTATTATTTTTATTTCAAAGAAAAAGAAACTATAAGTAAACTGCTCTGTGGCTTGCTCAAGCCCACAGCATTGCCAAGATTTGAAATGAGCTCCGTTAAATCTAGTTTGTATTTTTTCTTTTCTGTAAGAAGATATGAAGTTTATTCTTTACCAATTTTAGTTCAGAATTTGCTAACTAAATATAAATAGCATTCTTTTTCCTATTCCTTATCTATTCTCCGTCATGTAGCCTTTGCTTTGTCTTAAAGAGAGCTGTCTATAAAAACCTCTTGCTTAGCTTTGCACAAGTTATTAAGATACCTATGATTATGTTTCTCTGCCTCTGTTCAGGGCACCGACTGGCAGCTGATTCAAGAGGTCAGTTGGCCAAACCAGCCTTTGCTAATCTATAGATTATACTCTATAGACTTTTGCACTTGATTCATAAAACTTTTTTAGGAGAAGTTTTGATTTTAAGTTAGAACTTCTGTTTCTGCTGTTTCTCGATTGGAGGTTTAAAGGGAGCTTGAAAGACTTGATGTTTTGTGTTTTGTTTTGCTTTTAAATTGAATTAGCAATAAATATAAAAGGTAAAAATATCATCTAATTCCTGGATGATGGTCATTTACCACTCCCTGGTTTTTACAGTTCATAAGACCT
The DNA here is from genome assembly GCF_000181295.1 of Otolemur garnettii. Taxonomy (NCBI): domain Eukaryota; kingdom Metazoa; phylum Chordata; class Mammalia; order Primates; family Galagidae; genus Otolemur; species Otolemur garnettii. Next base: position 18,633,184 of record NW_003852397.1, on the reverse strand, counting down.
ATGTCATGTGAACATTAATTGTGTACTTTTTGACCTTTTGTGGGATGATTTATTAATAACATTTCTCAAATTAAAATTTGACTGCCAACTCAAATGAATTTATTTTTTAAGGTTTAGTACCATAGTTAAGTTATTTTCTGTGGTTATCCAAAGTCTTTTGCACAGTGCTTTACTACACACTTTTCATTTGCCTTTGTAATTCTCACTTTCAGTGCCCTGGGTACAATAGCCTTCTTCCCATCTTTTAAAAAGCTGCACTTTTATACAGGTCCTTATTACAGGCTATTCCCTACGCCTACATAAGTCTTTTCTTTCATCTGCTATATTTCTTTGGCAGCCAACTTGGAAAAATTGATGAAATGTAAGCATTGTATCAAGTAGCCTTGTGCTGTCTGCCCCCATTATATTTCCCATCCATTTGTCACAGAAAAAGCAAACAGTCTGTAGCCCTTAAGAAACTAAGCCCTAAAGCAGCACTTTACGAAGCTCTAGTCTTCTACCCCGTCTCAACTTTTAGAAAAGACCAGGCTAATACAAAATATATGACTTTCTCATGGTCACTGAAAATTAGGTCTGAGGATGCAATTCACATCCCCTATGGCTTATTCCAATGCTTAGTTAACTATAGTGCATGTTTACCTACCAACCCTACTGAGTTCTTTACATAGATTTGCATTGCATGTTCCAAGGTGGATTACTTTATCCATACAATGAAAGAAATAGTGCTTCATATAGAGCGTAGTTTCAAAGAGAGAACAATAGTTAAACTAGAAATAGGACAGAGTTGAACCCCAAAGGAAATCAGGGAAACAGTCTCCTTGACTCTGGCATGATAAATTAATAAAGATAAGTATAATGATGATAACAATAACAACTCATGTTTGTTTGGAAGACACAGATGTTAACCACCATACTAAACTTGTTAGATGGTCATTTAATCTTCAGGGCCACAAAGATTAGAAAAATGCTCTTATTATTGCTTTTTATAGACTAAGAAGCTGAGTTTAATGGGGTTAAGAAATTGCATGAATTCACAGAGCTGTGCACGGTATAGCCAGGCTACACATCCAGCTCTGACCAGAGTCTTGTTGAGGATGTCCTCTTGCTGTGTGTGAGACTGATAATTAGCTTTGTATCAAGTAAGTGGTTCTTGAGGGGCCCACACTAGGCCTATGTTACATTGTGTAGGTTAGAGCTGACCCCAGACTGAATTAGATTCAAACAGTACAAGATTTAGGGCTATCAACATTTCTTTACCTTCCTTCCAGGGACTCAGTTAATCCTAGGCAAGCGCCAAAATTTGTTTCCTCTTCTGAGGACCATACAAATTTTCAACAACCAATTGCAGCTTGTTATTTGACAGTATTTACACCATACACAAATATCTCTTAAATAATCTTGATAATGAGGCAAAATTCAGTTAATTCTTTATACATTTATTGACAAGATAATGGAGACTTTTTTTTAAAGTAAATTTATTTCAGGTTAATGTGAGGGTACAAACAACCAGGCCAAAAAATTTGATTTTGTTAGGTAGAGTCCCTCTTGTGGTTATGTCCCACACACAAAAAATGTACCAAATACCCCCAGCCTATGCTCATTCAGTGAGAGCACCCTCTCCTCCCTCATTACCCCTCCCCCAACTTGAATTGAAATGAGTTTTTCCCCTATGTGGGAGTGTATCAGATCATCTATTGGTTTAGTATTAATATAGAATACATTGGATAATTGCTTTTCCATTCTTGTGATACTTTTATAAGAAGAATGTGTTTCAACTCTAGGATATTACAAAAGAGGTGACATCACCACCTTTTTATGGCTGAATAGTGTTCCATGATGTGCATGTACCACAATTTGTTAATACATTCTTGAATTGATGAGCATTTAGGTTATTTCCACATCTTGGCAACTGATGGTGAAATTAAAAGGAGATCTAACCTACTTATCTCCCAAGCCAAGGGCAGCTACTCTGGCCTAAGTGGAATGGGCGTGGGGGGTAAAGGAGGAGGTAGCAGTAGGTTCGAGCCCTAATCGCTTCTGGGTTATATTCTCCATTCTCCTAATTAAGAAAAGCATTAGACTACATACAGATAAAATATGGCGTTCAGTTCTAGGAACACAATTTAAAAATTGAGATTGAAAAGCCAGTGTACTTGAAAGAGGAGGATCATGATGTTGAGACAAACAGTTAAATGAAAGGATTTATGCATGGATCATTTAAGGGGAAGATTGGGTTTTTGTATTATGTAGTGCTTAAGGGCAATGCTCGTGAATCATGGATAAAAGTCTGGAAGATACAAAAAAGGAAAACTGTTGGCAAAATATAAACAAAACTCAACCAATCATTAAAATGATAGCTAGAACTGACTGTTCTGACTAGAAAGAGAGAAAAAAGGAAGGAAGGAAACAAGGAAGGAAGGAGGGAAGGAAAAAAGGAAGAAAGGAAGGAAGGAAGGAAGAAAACAACACAACTTTCAATTTTCAAGAAACAGAAGGCTGGGAATGGTGGCTTACACTTGTAATCTTACCACTCTGGGAGGCCAAGATGGGTGGCCATCTTTAGTAGATGGCATGTAGATGGGATAGGATTGGCTATGAGTTGATTATGTTGAAGGTGGACTGCATAAGCTTAGGAATTGGACATCAGCCTGAGCAAGAGCGAGACCACGTCTCTACTAAATGCAGAAAGTGAGGCAAGAGGACTGCTTGAGCCCAAGAGTTAGAGGTTGCTGTAAGCTATGATGACACCATAGCACTCTACTCAGGACAACAGCTTGAGACACTATCTCAAAAAATAAATAAATAAAAATAAAATAAATACAATAGACCATATTATGAAAAAAGGAAGAAAGAAAGAAATAGAGCAATGAGAAATATGCTTAAAGCTGTACCATAGTATGTGACAGGCTATGGAAAGCTCTACAGTGTGGGCGACTCAGTTTCTTCAAATAAGTTACTAGAAACAAGAAAACCTATGGAATAGATTAAAAGAAATACAAAAACTAATATGACAACTCATCACAAAGTATGGAAATATTGGGTCATGATTTGAACAACCTTAATAAAATTCTGATGAAATGAAAATTTAACACGATCTGGACGTTAAACAATTTTATTAAATGATTATACTATGGTTATGTTTTAAAATTTCTCATTATTTAGAGATAAAAACTCAAATATTTATGAATGAGGTGATATAATGTTTGAAATATGCTTCTAAATAATACAGAGTAGAGTAGATGGGGTAGGATTGGCTATGAGTTGATTATGTTGAGGCTGATGACGTGTACGTGAGGTTTCATTATAATGTTCTGTCTACTTTTGTGAATATTTAAGCTTCTCCATAAGAAAAAGTTAATAAAAAAAAAAGAATAGAGTTGATGTTGTTAGTAAAGTAAATAACTTTTAATAAGCATTCAATTTTCATAGATACACGGGTCAGTAACTCCACCGGTCACCCAATTTATTTGTGAGTGCAAATTACTATCTAAATTGAACAGTATATTGTTATTGACATGAAAACTGAATGTGCTTGTATTAATAGAAGGGTTTAGAAATTTGCTTTGAGTTTGTAAAAGCAGACTAGGAAATAATCATTTTTCCAGGTCCTGTGGGGATCTGGAGGTTAGTTTTACAGCATTCGTCAAAAGTATTAGTGAAGTTAATCTAGACATTAATAAGAAATAGTTAATTTATGATATGAATCATGGGAAACCTGGAAATTAAAAATCCTTAAGAGTCAAGATGACACAAGAAAAAAATGATTGTAAAGCTATAGCCAAGAACATTGTATCTATTGCCACGATAGTAAACACCAAGCTTTTGCATGAATATCACAGAAATTCTCAAAGACAGGTATCACATAAACCTTCAGTCTGACTCTAAAACTTCTCAGTCTTCTTTACTGCTCAGGTTGATTTTAGGAAAATAGAAGAAAGGCGGATTGTGAAAACCAGTCGGGTGTAGCTCAATGAAAATCAGAGAGAGAAGGCAGTGCAGAGCTAAGGAAAGGCAGTGTGCTAGAGCAGAAAGTACATGGAGTCTGAAGTCAGAAATGGGGACTCAGGCACCTGCTCTGCTGATTCACCGCTCAGAGTCTGGGGAGGATGAGCCTTTATGTGGAGGGGAGTGCCATTAACGAAGGGGTCAGTCTTGATTAATTGATTATAATATGTCCAGAGGAATTTTTCTGTTTTTTTACAAGATCATGCTAATTGGCAAATTAAGTTTATGTTTTTTTAATAGAGCAAAGAATCAACAAGGCAAAATCTACAGCACAAGGGAACAGAACATAGCGCTTTGTAGTGTTGGCCCTTCCTGGAATCCAGTGAGAAGATTTTTCTTATAGCTTTCATTATTATTTACAATAGTGACTAATTTTTTTTCCCCCTATAAGCATGTAGTAACCCATGGCAAATGTCCTGTTTATCAGTTTAAATGCTTCTTATATTTTTCCTATTTATTTTGGGTTTTCATTGTGACTGTAATTTAAAAATCATGCGACTTTTACAATGCAAAAATGAATTGAGGCTATTCAGCTATTATACTAAAGGCTTAGGAATCCTTGGAGATTTAAAGCTTTCGATGCTGTTTGCATTAATTTTTCATCAGTTAACAATATTTAATATGAGAGAAACATAAAATGGTGCAACTAAGCAATTTTGAAATCATCTACATTGACCTTTGGGTTGAATATATCAATTTGAGAAGAGAACGCATGGTCGGTTCAGACTTTCCAGTTAAGCTTTTGGTTTTATAGTTATGCTTACTTGGGAGCTTCAAGCTAGCATTAAAACATTAATATTTTCTTTACTTTCTTTTCTCCCTTCAAATAAAAAAAAGCCCCTGTGGGAACATGCTTAATATATACAAAATGCATATTATCTAGTGGAACACATTTTAAAAAACCAGAATAGGGAAAAATCTTCATCTGAAAATTGTGCATTACCATCACACAATTATCTGAAGCTTGTGTGGATTAGGTTCCATTTAAGTCAAGGCAGATTTGTCAAGGTTAAGTTTTTGCTCTGCCCCCATTCCCGCCTTCTCTAGATAGTGCGAGTTCCATGCATAGTTTGTAACAGGAGGTGCTTATTTGAGTGTCACATAAACAGGTAGTGCCCCCAGTGAGGGTTATGCAGAGAGAGATGAACTTCCTGGTCCAAAATGGTGGTAATTTTCATCTTCAAAGGGAGCTAAAAAGAGCATCCTTGGCAAATGTGCAATGAATCAAGTCCTGCTCTGCTCTGTAGCTCTATGTACGTTGTAGTCTCTAAACATCAGACATCTCCACATCTCCAAGCCTGGAGTCAAGCTGTCAAATACACACAGCATTTACAATTTTGAGAGATCCTTTGGTATGTAAATGAGCTGCAAACTCCATCTCCTGTACAATGTTCTTTAAATATTACATGGTGTAGATATTGTCTAATTTGATGTCTGTGACAGAGACTGAGGCACATGGTTTCACCTGAGTAAATTAAAGATACAATCTTTTAACCTGTGGGAACAAAGCCAGTTTACATTGAGCCACCTGCTCTTTGCAGGGGCAAGTGGATTTTACTCAGGCAGCATAAAGGTGGAGCTCACCAGGACAAGCTGCTTTTACCTGTGCCGCTAATTGGCTGCTTCATTCTCCCCTCCCTTGGCCCTCCCAGGAACAAAATACTAAGGAGTTTGGGAAAAACAAAGAGAAAGAAAGACTCTGAGTATGTCAAGCTTGCTTTTGGCAACGTCAAAGGCATCAATGACCTTGTGGAAGGAAGATGATCAGTTTCCCTTTGTATGGACTTTCAAAATACGTTTTTAGCAAAGTTTCCCTGGAAAATTGATCAGTGCCTTTTAAAATAAAATCAATGTGTGATTATTAGAATTTTCTGTTTGAGGTAGACACTCGATATAATGCCTGTACAGAAATGGCAGATATAAAGTGGCACTTCTTTGGCATTCAGTGCTGGAGCTGCTATTTTTGCCCATGGTGATTCCTATTTAGCTTACATGTGATTGCCTAAGGGACACAGTGTGCTGGGAAGTCTATAAGTTGCTGTAGTATGGCAGAATGCCAAGCTTGTGAATTTAAATCGGTAGAAGTATTAGGCATTATGTTTAGAAAAGGCAAAGTACCTCCATCTGAAATATATAAAAAAAAAAAATTCGATTTTTAATTTTTAACCTACATGTGTATTTATAAAGCAGTACGTCCTGGCACTTGTCTTGTATCAGGCTGACTGCCAAACAATGGGCTTACAGGGATCAATTATATAAGGTCCTTGTCTCCCACATAGTAGCCTGAAAAGCAACCCGCACAGAGCAAGGAATCATGATGAGAATGAAGACTGGACAGATTCAGTCACAAAACATGTGTCTCTAATCTGGAGTTGCAGACAGGACCCATTTGCTTTCACATTGCTTTTTGTGCTTCTCGGCTATTATCTACTTTTACAAATTGAAAGTTTATTGCAACCCTGTATTTAGAGAAGTCTATTAGTGCCATTTTCCCAACAGTATGTGCTCATTTTTCTCAGCGTCACATTTTGGTAATTCTATCAGTATTTCTAATTTTTATTTTTAATATCTGACATAGTGATCTGTGATATTTGATGTTACTATTGTAATTGTTTTGGGGCAACACATGTCATATCCATATAGTATGGTGAGCTTAATTGATAAATATTGTGTATGTTTTGACTGCTCCACCAACCAGCTTTCCTACTCTCTCTCCCTCTCTTTGGGTCTCCCTACCCCTAGACACAAAGAAATACTGCAATTTGGCCAATTAATAACATTACAATGGCCTCTAAGGGTTCAAGTGGAAGGAAGAGTTGCCTATGTCTAAAACAGTTAACCAAGTTGTGAATGCAAAGGAAGAGTTCTTGAAAAACATTAAAAGAGCCAATGAACTCATGGATAATAAGAAAGGGAAACAGCCTTGTTGCTGCAAAGAGAAAAGTTTTCATGGTCTGAATAGAAATTCAAACCATTCTGAATATTCTCTTTAGCAAAACCCCAATCAAGAGAAAGGTTCTAAAACTCCAATTAATTCTATGAAGGCCGAGAGAGTTGAGGAAGCAACAGAAGAAGTCTGAAGCTAGGAGAGGTTGGTTCATGAGGAAAATTGCTGTCTCCATGATGCCACAGTGCAAGCTGAACTGTCAAGTCCTGATGCAAAAGCTGCAACAAGTTACGTGAAAGAGCTAGCCCAGATCATTGATGAAGGCGGCTACGATAGACAATCATGTTTCAATGTAGATGAAGCAGGCTGATAATGAAAGAAGATAGTGTCTAGGACTTTCACAGCTAGAGAGAAGGCAATGCCTGGTGTCAAAGCTTCAAAGGACAGGCTGACTATCCTGTCAGGGGCTAATGCAGCTGGAAACATACATTGGAAGCCAGTGCTCATTTTCCATTCCTAAAATCCCAGGACCCTTAAGAATTATGCTAAGTCTACTTGGTGTTAGATGATATCTCAAAGTGGTTTTGATTTGCATTTCTCTGATGATTAAGGATGGTGAGCATTTCTTCATATGTCTTTAGGCCATGCGTCTGTCTTGTTGAGAGAAGTTTCTCTTTAAGTCTCTTGCCCACCCTGCGATGGGATCACTTGTTCTCTTCTTGCTACTATGCTTGAGTTCTCTGTGGATTCTGGTTATAAGACCTTTGTCAGAAGCATAACCAGCAAATATCTCTATCTTAGGAAAGGTATAATCTAAATGGAGTCCAAGACTACGGAGAAAGGGGAGAGGGAGGGGAGGGGAGGAGGGAGGATGGGTGAAAAGAAGGATATTGTGGGGATCACGCCTATGATTTATCCTATTAGGGTACATGTGAATTTGTCTAAGGGTCGAATATAAATGTCTTAACAATTATGAGAAAGACATGATGGCTATGTTAGCCAGTTGGATGAGAGTTTTTCAAACTGTATATGGAAGCAACACACTGTATCCTATGATAGAATTAATGTACACAATTATGATCTAATAAAAAAATATATAAAAAAATTATGCTAAGTCTATTCTGTCTGTGCTCTATCTATCGCACAACAAAGCTTGGATGACAGCACTTCTGCTTACAGTGTGGTTTACTGAATATTTTAAGTCCATTGAGGAGACACACAAACACAAGATTCCTTTCAAAGTACTACTGCTCATTGACAAAGTTCCTGCTTATCTGGGAGCTCTGATGGAGATGTACAAGGGGATGAATGTTTTCATGCCTGCTTCCACAATGTTCAGTTTGCAGCTCATGGATCAAAGACTAATTTTGAATTTCACATCTTACTATTTCCGTTTTGTAAGGCTGCAGGTGCCATAGATAGCGATTCTTTTGATAGATATGTGTTAAGTAAATTGATAACTTTCTGGAAAGGACTTAAACCAATTTAGTTGCCATCAGGAATATTTCTATTTCATAAGAGAAGGCCAAAATATCAGAAGTTTGGGAACTGATTCTACTTCTCACAGATGACTTTGGGAAGGGAGTTAAAGACTTTGGGAGAAGTGGTAGGAACTGTAGATGCGGTAGAAATAGCAAGACATCTAGAATGAACAGTAGGGCCCAAAGGTGTAAAAGAATTGGTGAAATCTCATGATAAAACTTTAACAGATGAGGAGTTGCTTCTCATGGATGGGCAGAGAAAGTGGTTTCTTGAGATGGAATCTTCTTCTGGTGAAGATGCTGTGAAGATTGTTGAGATGACAACAAAGGTTTTAGAACAAGGACGTCCAACTTGTGGCCTATGGGCCACATGCTGATTTTATAAGGACATTTTTTGCTTTTCTGCAGTATCACATATTACAAAAAGTATGCATGGCCTTTTTTTTCTTACTAATCCACTTTCTATTAGCATTTGTATATTTAACGTGTGGCCCAAGACAACTCCTATTCTTCCAATGTGTGGCAGAACAGAAAAAAGGTGGAACATCCCTGACAGAACAGTAAATAGTTGGTAAAGCAGTGGCAGCGTTTGAGAGGATTGACTAGACTCTTGAAATACATTCCCTGTGGGTAAAATGCTATCAAAGAGCATCACAGGCTACAGAGAAATCTTTCATGAAAGGAAGGGTCAGAGATGTGATGAACTTCATTGCTGTCTTACACTAAGAAATTGCCAGAGCCACTGTAGCCTTCAACAACCACCACCCTGAAGAATGGGTATCCATCATCAGAAAGCCATGACCCTCCACTAGCAAAAAGATTAGGACTCACCGAAAGCTCAAAGGATTGTTAGCATTTTGTTTAGCAATAAAGTATTTTTTTTTTAAGTTAAGGGATACATTGTCTTTTTTAGACATAATGCTCTTGACAATTCATACACTATAGTATAATATAAATATAGGTTTTGCATGTACTGGGAAACCAAAGAATTTATGTGACTTGTTTCTTTGCAAAATTCACTTTATTTCAATAGTCTGGAACCAAACCTGCAATATCTCCAAGGTTTGCCTCTATGAGCGATGATGCTTAATTTAGTTAACCAATGTCATGTTATTGTTTATAGATATTATAAATAATGAGAACACTCTGAAACCTGCTGAAAATAATTTTATAATGAGTATTAAAAAAACCCTTTTCTTGGCACTGGTAATTTATAGTGGACATAAGATTGTAGGGAAGGTGTAATGGTTGGCCAAGGAGTAAGGAGATCAAGAGTAGATTTGATCAAAGGAAAAGAGATAAGAGGTAAGTGAAATTAGAAGACTGTGGGATAAAGCCCTAGGATGACTAAGGTACAAAGGTACTTTGCTAAGAAATCAGGTAAAAATCTTAGTTGAAATACTCTATTTTGGGGGCAGCTACTCTATTACTTTAATATTATAAAAGCTGTATGTTTCATGTTTTTTATTTGTTTTAAACTAGTCATTTATGATAATCCTTAGTTCCCCATCATTTTGTCCGAGTGTTCTCCCTCTATTTGAACGTCACCCCATGTTGTCTGTGGGGAACCCCATTTCTAATTCATGAAGAAATGATGAAATGATACCAACAGAAAGGCAATCACTAACTAATTTCCTGCAGGTTAACAATGAGAAAGTGAGTGTTAAAGAATAACTAATTCTATTGCCAGTGTTCTTTCAATTATGAGAACTAGTGTTTCAGGCCGGTGGTCTTAAGACATCCTATAAAGGCACTGCATTAGGCACTGTAGCAAGGAAAGAGGGTTTTTAAGAAGCTGGAGAAAGTCTTTTATCAAAAAAAGGGTAAAGGGACATGTGCCATAGACCAAGGCTCAGAGTTGTGACTAGAAAGTATTGAGGTAGCAGATATTACTACATCAAAGCAATAAGTTGGCAGAACTCTCCAGAGACTTTGTTTAAAGTGACTGAGAGTTATGTTAGAAAGAATAGTCTTAGCAGTCCCAGAAAAGTTTGGCTATCTCATGAATTAAGTAGACCAGGTTTAACTGCTCAGTTTCTGCTAGGTCCCTGTGGATTTGAAGTGTCTTGTAAGTCCTGGGTAGAATGCTTCCTTATAACCACCATTTAGCATGGATCCTCATTTTGAACGACATGGCCTCTCAATGCCCAGGTATTTTGGAACATAGTATTTTATCTGCTTCAGGTGACTGTAATTTATCTGTGGATGGAGAGGAGTAAAATTACTGACACTCTCAATGATACTCAGCTAACAAATGTATGTATATATTTTCAGTATTTGTTTTTTCCAGTTACTGTTTGAGAAAGAGAGAGAGATTCCTTGATTTCTTGTCCTCAAATTTAAGGCAACATTTGTACATATGAAAGAATGAATCAGTGTAAAACAAATGAGCAAATCAACTGTTATGAGATGGGACTATCAGGGAAATCTGAGAAGCGGGGGAATAGAGGGATTTCGTTGATCAGGGACTGACAGAAAGGAGTCAAAATTAAGTTAAAATTTGCAGATGGTTCTAAATCAAAGAGCAGGTCCCTAGAGGAGAAAATAAAGATTTAAGTTTTCCACATTATCCCTAAACTATGAAAGTGGATAGCTAATTAATTTAACACAATTTTTTATTTTACTAATATTTTAATCTTGGACTGTAGTTCAAAGCTGGGTAAGACACACTCTATTGGCATTTGGGGGGGGGGACTTGTTGTGAAGCTCTTCCCCTGTGATTGCAGAATAAGTGGTATCAGCTAGCACCTCTTAGCATAGTCTGGACTCTGGGAATACTCCCGAACACTTTCCTACAGGGACAAGAGACTGTACCCCAGTTAACAATGAGAGATTAAGACAAAATTGAGCATGGATGCTAGTGGTAGTTTCAAAAGAAATGGGATTAACGTACTCAATTATGGGAAGTTCTTAATTTAGCTATCTTCCAGTTTCACTTGGAAATATTTTTGTTATGGCAATAAAGGGGATTTGAATCTAGTTAGTTATCAATTTAGAGCTAGTTTACTAAATAGAACCATCTAATTTGATGAGTGGGAAGTTATTTTGGATGACAGAATGAAATCCTTACTAAAATACAATTATATCTGTCTTGCCACAATAGTAACATAATTGAAAAAACATGATAAGGAAATATAGGGCAAAAAATGTTTACAAGCTAAAGGGAATGACACAATTCCCCCTTAAGAAAAATCAATGAAAGATGATAGCTTATTTTCTGTGTCCTTGAGCTAATGAGTTGCGAAATGACAGCATAATTTGAGGAAAGGTGCAGGTGGAAGCAGCTCTGACAGGTAAATGAACAGACAGTACTTTGCAAAACTTGATCCACGTGTACAGAAGCTAAACAGCAGCCTGACGGTGGATGACATTTCTTTTCATGAGAGTAACTCTATCCTGTGCCATGTTTAACTCTACACATTTGGTTAGAGTACCTCCAGTGTTTCTTAAATCCTCTGCAACAATACCCCAAGGACAAATGTGTTTTCAAATCATTTGTAAACTCACTTAAACGTAAGTTAAGTAACACTCAACCAGAAGCCAACACGCACAAGAACTCTAAAAGTGTAAGAAGAATCAGGATGCTGGTGATTGTTGAATAATCCTATCTCATTTGGGTTGCAAGAGACCCGCTCCCTCCTCAGTTCAGTCTTCAAATATTATGAGTCATCATAATTATAAATTTTCTTTCTGGTAAAATGTAGATCCTGAAATGCGCATAGATTACACATACATTCAACTTTTAAAAAACACAGAGTTTGGGGGCATTGATCTTGTGCAGTCAAAAAGCTTTGTATAACTTTTGACTCCCCCAAACTTGATTACCAGTTTACTGTTGACTGGAAGGCTTACCAATAGCATAAACAGTTGATTAACCCATATTTTGTATGCTACATTTATTATATGTTATATTTTTAACAATAAAGTATGCTAGAGAAAAGAAAATGTGTTATTAAGGGAATCTTTAAGGAAGGGACCCTGGTCATCTTCACATGGAGCAGGCCAGGGAGAAGGAAAGGGAGAGGCTGATCTTGCTGTCTCAGGGGTGGCGGAAGCTGGAGGAAGCAGCAGGGGACTCAGGAGAGACAGGAACACTCAGTTTAACTTCTGTTGAAAACAATTTGTGTCTTAGTGGACCTGTGCAGCTCAACATCTGCCTTTCTCTATCATTTGCTAAGAGGTAATGGAGTTGACATCCACATAGTCAACATCCAGATCAGTAAACTGTTTCCAGTACTTCAGAAGCACGACTTGATCTGTCTACCCAATGACTCTCACTTTGGTGTCCCTTCCCAATCAAAGCTCCTCTTTCTTCACACTTTCCTCACCAGGGAACAACTACTTCACCTTTTTGGATGATAATTTGCCTCCTTTGCTTTATAGTTTTATGATCTCTATATCTATAAACAATATAGTTTAGTTCTCCAAGTTTGTTATTTATATAAATGGAGCTACACAGCATGTATCATCCTGTGTTTTGCTGCATTGGTTCAATATTCTATTTGCAAAAATCATCTGTGTTGTTGTGGGCAGCTGCAGTTTATAATTCTGATATCTGTGCAGTATTCCATTGTATAAAAGTCACTGTTTATCCATCAGATTTTTTTCTTAGGGGGGAGAGGGCTATCATGAGCAGTACTGCTATGTTCATTCCTGTTTTGGTTTCATATTCTATGATTCCATTATCAATGTGAACTTAGTTTTGTGGCACTGGGTTCTCTGGTTAAAAGGATACATTCATTTAGCATGAAGAAGACACTTTACTGGCTCAAATTGCCTAGTCTATGTATTGACTGTCATGTAAATCTCCCTGAAAAATGTAGAAATAGGATGACTTCATGGCTATCTGTTAGAAATGCCCTCACTTATTTTTCAGAAGAAATTGTTCCAGTCCCATGAGATATGTAAAATGGGTATTGGAGGAGCAGGAAGAGAATGAGTAACATCCCGAGGACTCATCAGAGATAGAAGGTAATCTCCCTTACAGAGATAAGCAGCAGCTCAAAGATTGACATGTACAATCAGGCATTAAAAATAGATTATTCAACAAATATTTATTGAGTGTCAGGTCTCATTGCCAAGCATTGTGCCTGGAGGTGGGCCAATAGCAGTGAAAAAATAGTCCCTGGTTTCACAGAGTTCCTGCTGCTGTTTGAGCAAATCTGTCTGGTGTCTTGAATCCTCATCATCGGCAGGTTCTGCACTTCCCTGTCCTTGCTAGCACTTGTGAGCATTGCCAAATTCTTGCTCATTGGGCCTGGTTGTTCTAGGATTCCTGGTATATTCCTTTTTGATTAACATAATCTAATTAGAGTCCAATGCTGGGCTTCCAGAGCTCTTTTCGCTTGCTTTCTCCTTTTCCTCTCTATTCCCCTGTTTCCTACATAGACAGTTGGTATTATCCAAATGCAGCCCAGACATAGCTAGGTTTCCATTCCTGCCATTCCTGCTTTTAGATCAAGATCTTGTATCTTTAAAGGTGATCACTTTCTTTACCCATGTTTTTTGTTAGTTTTGTTACCTTAAACTCTCAAAAATGATCCTATTTCTGATTTAATGGAAAGAGGTTTTGTTGAGGTAGAAAGCTTAATTCTGTCTCAGTGGGTTAGACAAGAAGGATTAAGAGAATTTATAAACACTTATACCTATTGCCTCTAAAAGTGAAAATTAAAAAAAAATTTTTTTGTGAAAAATTTTGAAGAATATAGGCACAGCCAATCATTCCTTTTTGTTTGTTGATTTGGGTCAAAATGTAAGAATGCCTATAAGCTTTGTGGAGATAATAATTTCTAGAAAATTCCAAATAAGTTGCCGTCTCCTAGATCAGAAGTTCTCAAAGTGTGGTTTTCAGGCCAACAGTATCAGCTTCATCTGGGAACTTACTGGAAAGGCAGATTATTAGGATGTACCCCAAACTTTCTGAATCTTGAAGTGTGGGAGGAGAGTGGAAACTAGAAATCTGTATTCTAACAAACCATTAGACAATCCTGACACATGGTAAAGTTTAAGAACCATCCTCCACTTAATTACAAATGACTTTTTAACAATTCTCCACCTATACTTCCCATTGTATTAGAAATAGAAATGTAAGAATGCATATAAGACTTGCCCAGATAACAACTTCTAGAAAATTCCAAAGAAGTTGCAGAAGTAAAGATCCAAATCAACCAGGTGGCTTGAAATAGACATACAAGGGCATTCTTTTATGATAAATTAGAGAACATGAAGTAAGATTCTTTTCATGGGCAACAGAAATACAAAGAACAGAGATGGAGAAAAAAGTCATAGAATGTTGGGAAAACTATTTTCCCGGGGAAGAGTGAAGATGAGTAGAGGCCAAGAGCTCAAGGTGTGCATACAGAGAAAAATTAACTCTTCCCCATTCATCAATTCTGGGCTTCTGGAGTTCTTTTCTTCTCCCATTCCCTCTGTCTCCAACCTCCAATCTTTATTTCTTGCTTTCACATTTTCTCTCTATTCCCATGTTTCTTACTCTCAGCTCCCATCATTTCATAGATAGACATCTGTCTTAGATTGTATTTTTCAAAAGAGGCTGAGCAAGGTTTTCCCATGTCACATGATCTTCTTATAGTGTGATCTTGACTCTTCTTCCATTGAGAGGTGAGGTCTATATTTTTCCCCTTGAGTCCAGGCAGATATGTGTGATTTCTAAGGTTGGATCATTAAAAATGCCAGATATGCCCATGTTGCTTTTTCTGGTTATTTGCTTTCTAACCAAGTAGCCTGGGGAGAGGCCTACAGTGAGGGGAACCATGTCCTTGGGCCCTAAACCCTTCTGAGCTTCCAGCCAACAGCCAGCACCAACTTTCAAATGAGCCATCTTGAAAATGGATCCTCCATTCTCCTGTTGAGCCACCCTATGTGACAACCGTGGAGCACAGACAAGCCTACCCGCAGAACTCTAACCAAATAAATGATTGCAGATATTTTAGGTCACTCTTTTTGGAATATTTTGTTAATAGCAATGGATAACTCATACATTATAAACGAATTTATGTATTCTCCCAACCACTAATCCATCTTGTATACTACCACCGAATTAAATGTATAATACTACATTACCCAATGAATAATAAAACTCATTTAGTGTATAATTGCTTCAGACAGATTCAACCTGATGTTAGACAATGGTACAATTTTTAAGCTTCTCCATTTTTATTATTTATCCACACATTCATTCTTTTATTGAAAAATACTAAAGAAATGCTAACTGTTATAATTGAATGTTCTAGTTAATGGAAATATATTCATGAAAAAAGAACACAGAAGGCCTGGTACAGTGGCTCACACCTGTGATCCCAGCACTTTGGGAGGCCATGTGGTGGATGGGTTACTTGAGGCCAGGAGTTGGAGACCAGCCTAAGCAACATAGCAAGACCTTGTCTCAAAAAAAAATTAAAAAGCCAGTTAGCACATACCTGTAGTCCCAGCTACTCAAGGGACAGTGATAGCAGGTTCTCTTGAGCCCAGGAGTGGGAGGTTGCAGTCAATTATGATGATGCCACTCTACTCTAGCCCAGCAATAGAGCAACCTTATTTCCAGAGGAAAAAAAAATAAACTTACCTAGTTCTGGGAACTTTCAAGATGGACAGAGTGGTGCTAAAATATAGAAAAAAAATTAAAAAAGAACAAAGAAGAAGAATGGGAGGAGGAGGTGAAGCAAGATATAATTCCTACACTTACAGAAGTAGATTTTCAACCGAGACCATTACTCCATTTGAAGAGTCTGCATATATGAGCAGGATTTTTTTTTTTTACTACAATGGCTAAAAGGTATTATGGTTACAGGCCATAAATTTTAAGTAACACTGAGCAGTCCTGAACAAACCTCTGCATAGAGGGGTATTCACATAATATCTATTGATGAAGGGTAGTGAGAACATTAGTTGTGATATACAGAATAATGGCTCTCAAAGATATTCAGCCTAATACCCAGAACTGTGAGTATGTTAGCTCACATGGCAAAAGGGAATTTGTAGACGTATAATATTAAAAACCTGGGGAAAAACAGATATCTTGGATTATCTGCATGGACCCATCTGATCATCTTAGTCTTTAAAAGTGGAGAACCTTTCCTGGCTGTGGTCAGAGAGAGATGCAGTGCAATGACGACCAACCCCTGCTGGCTTTGGAGATAAAGGAAGAGGTTCTGAGTCCAGCTACAGAAGGAGAAGACGGCAAAGTGACAGATTCCCCCCCGAAACTTCGATAAAGGAATTCATTTTAGCCCGCTCAGACAAATCTTGGACTTCTGAGCAAAGAACTGGAAAACAATAAATTTATGTTGTGTTAAGCCACTGATTCTGTGCTAGTGTGTTATGGCAGCAGTAGAAAATGAATTTGCCAGTCTCTATCTGATTACTGTACCTCTCATATGCACTAAGAGGCCAATTTTTAGTAGGCTCATATAAAATTGCCATAGAAGAGTAGTAAATTTATTTCCATGACATATTTTATATAAATCACTTTTTAAACAAAATAGTCTCCCTTTTACATAAGAAATCTGAAAATAAAAAGCAGGCCGCAGAGCTCATCATTAAGACAACTGATGATTGACTGAGATTAACTAGCTTATTCTTCCTGTAGCTGTGACTTCCTCTCCAAGAAATCGAAATATCCAGTAAGTAATGTTTTTCCCTCTAATAATCAGCAAAGCTATAGAATCACTTCATTTTGTTTTGTTTTTTTTCCACAAATAGGTATTTGAAAACCTTTGAAAAGAGAGGTCCATATTTATTCCATCTTAATATCTTTACAACAAACTTGCTTCCATTTAATGCAATGAGCATTTCTGAAATATGAACTGTGATTTAGTCACTGCATAGTCACTGCATACAATATACATGTTATGCTTATTGCCCACACTGTCTGAAGATGATAGAATGAACTTCCTTAAAAGGCTCCCCTGGTTCTTAGACCAGGACACCTTGCCCTTCTTTGGAATGGGTCTCCTTCACCTTCCTGGGCTTGCTCACACCAGGAAGCTATGTGCATTTTCCACTGGGTAAAAGCCTATAAATAGCCAGCTGACATTGCTGCAGTTAAAAAAATTCAGGTCAGAGATTAATTTCATGGAAGCCACAGTCATGTCAGCTAAACATGATCTGTTTGAGGTTGGTGAAGGATGTGTGATCATTCTGTTTATTGTGCAAACTGAAATAAATATGTCTCTCTTTTATATACAGACTCCAAAACATTCTTTCTTTTCTCTGGGACTTCTATAGAATCCTTGCCTAAAGTTCATCCAGATTTTAAACTTCTGACGTAGTTTTTATGCTTAAGCATCTTCTAAGTAAGACCGATTAGAGCAAAAAAGGTGATCAGAGGGTTAAATGCAGGAAGATGGGACAAGGAGGTTGCTGAAATAATAAACATTAGAAAATAAATATTTGTAATTAAATAAACATAATGTTAGATTTGCAGGAAAGCAAAGTGGAGCAATTGAACTTGAAACATTAGATATTCATTAAAGGACAGAATGCAGGTAGATATATCTTTGATGATCAGTACTAAAAAAAGTTCAGGAAGGAAAGAAAACAACAACATAGGAAAATTGAAAGTGCTAAGAAACCACATATACATATTTATATAGCATTTGCTTTGCACAGTATAAATGCATATGAATAAATATGAAGTGTACAAATATTTGTGATGCATAGAAGAAAATGCAAAATTAAAGATTTAAAGTTCCTATAATATATTAGATGCCGTGTACCGTGCATGAAACACTGAGGGAAAATACTTGATTTTTTTTTTTTTTTTTTTGCAAAACTGCTTTATAAGCAGTAAAGCCTAATATATATAATTGATATATTTTGTATGCCATTTTTGCTTTCATTACATTTTAACTGACATGCAAGAGTTCATATTTATGGGGTACATGTGACTTTTTTCATAGTATATGATGTGTAATGTTCAAATTAGGGTAACGAGCATATTTATCACCTCCCTCACATGTCAGGAACATTCAACATCTGTTTTTTTTTAACTATTTAAAAATACACAACAAATTATTGTTAGTTACATTCACCCCACCGTGCTCTGGGACACTAGAACTTAGTCCCCCTATCTAACTGTAATTCTCTATCTGTTAACTAACCTCTGGCTATGCCTTTCCCCACCCTTCCCTTTCTAGCCTCTAGTAACCACTAGTCTATCCTTCATTTCTCTGAGACAACATTTATATGTGTGAATGAGAACAGGCAACCATTGTCTTTTGGTGTCTAGTTTATTTCACTTAACATAGCTCATCCACAAATGATAGGATTTCATTCTTTTTATGGTTGGATAATATTCCATTGTGTATATACAGCACGCTTTTTATCCATTCATCTGTGAAGGGACACTTAGGTTGATTCCATATCTTGACCCCTGTAAACAGTTCTGCAGTAACCATGAGAGTGCTAATATCTTCATCGTATGTTGACTTCCTACCTTTTGGATATATGTGCAGTAGTGGGGTTCCTGGAATATACTAGGTCTGACAATTCAGTTCACAAAGTCATCCTAGGAAAAGTACTACACACCTCACTGCTGAATATTACCATGCTCACCTTAAAAGTTCTCCCCCAGGGAAGCCAGGCAGCAACACCAGCTCCTACTCCATACTTCAAAGCAATTTTGGAACTCTTTTTTTCTGGAATGGCCATTAAAGCTGTAATCATATTACCCTTGATATGTTGAATGTCATCAAAATATCTTCCTTTTAATATTTCCTTTATCTTTTTATATCTTCAATATTTCCTTTATCTGGGTAAAGAAAAATGTCGTTGAGGCCCAGATCAGGTGAGTAGAGAGGGTGTTCCAATAGTTATTTGTTTATTGGCCAAAACTTCTCTCACAAACAGTGTTGTGTGAACTGGTGCATTGTTATGATGCAAGAGCCATGAGTTGTTGGCTAAGATTTTTGGTAAGATTTTCCTGTTTATCTGTCGATGTTTCCATGGTCTGCTAATGCTTCTCATAGTCAGCTGATGATTTTGATATGTAACTTGATTAATTTTTACAGTGTCCTTGTCAGTTCTAGCTGTCCTGCCCTCTCTCCATCAGTGATGCTTGCTCTCCCTTCAAATGGAAAATGTATAATCCATTTGTACACTGCTGCATGGCATTATCATCATAAATGCCATCAAAATGTATAATCCATTTGTACACTGCTGTATTCTTCATGGCATTATCATCATAAATTTGGACTCACATGCCCCTAATTTCACTTCCACTCTTGCCAAGTTTAACAAGAAATCTACAAGTGTTTGTTCATTCTTCTGAATCAAACTCCATCATTCTTGTGCTGGCACACAAAATCATCTAATAACAATGAGCACCATGAGCACAACCAGGGAGACACTGATGCAGTCGGGTTATGAAACCTTACTGAGCTGTTTTACAGTGCTGCCAGTGTAAGTACATGGTGGCAAGTTTGCATACTTGTCAGAGCTCATACAGTAGTTTTAGTTTTAGTTTTTTGAGGAACTTCCATACTGTTTTCCATAATGGCTGTGATTATTTACATTCCCACCAATGATATATGAGTTATCCTTTCTCCACATCCTCTCCAGAATTTGTTATCTTTTGTCTTTTTGATAATAGTCTTTTATCTCATATGGTTTTGATCGGTATCCCTAGTGATCAGTAATGGTGAGCATTTTTTTTCATGTACTTGTTAGTCATCTTGTGCCTTCTTTTGAGAGACATCTCCTGAGCTCATTTGCCCATTTAGCCAGATATTTTTTCTGTTGCATGGAATTTCTAATCTAGTCTGGATACTAATCCCTTGAAGAATGAATAGTTTCAAATATTTTCTCCCATCCTATTGGCTGACATTTCACTATGTTGATTGTTTTCCTTGCTGTGCAGAAATTTTTGATTTGATGTAATCCTATTTGTCTACTTCTAATCTTCTGTCTGTGTTTTGAGGTCTTATTTATAAAATCTTTGCCAAGACTAAATGTCCTAAAGTGATTTTTCCAATTTCTTCTACTATTTTCATAATCCCAGGTCTTGCATTTGAGTCTTTGACCAATTTTCAGTTGATTTGTGTGTAAATTAATTTCATTTATTTAAAACTTATTTATATTTTAATATAAATTTATTTAAAATAACATTTATTATGTTTGGTAGTGTCAGGTATTTATAGCTTTGATCTTGTCAAATCTAAAATATATTTTTCACATTTTAATGATATTTTCATGATTGTTTATAAAGGCTTAGTTTTTTTTAAAAGGGAAACACATTGTAGGGAATTTTATTTGGATAATTTTTAATGCTGAAGATAATGAATTACCATTCTCATTCTTTTATATTTATTAAATGTCATTGTATTAGTTTTGACATTTTTGCATACATCTTAATAATTCACAGTAAGCTATATCCATGCTTAATTTTTAAAAATGGCTTCAGCCAAGCTCTAAATAAGTGAGTTCTTCAAGAAGAATAAAGTAGTTAATTAATTAATAATACTGATAATTTATTATCACTGAAAAATTATGTTCATATTTCCTATTGTAAGTGTGATAAATTTAGAATTCCTTATTATAATAAAAAAAATAAATATTTGCAAATATATATATTTAAGTGTGTTTATTTATTAAACTGCCATATTTTTAAGTTTATTTTAATTGGAACTGGCAATGTTTCCTGGTGTAAAGTGGGTCTGGATTTTGCTCATGGAGAGTCTGGCATCAGCTTACTATCCCCAAATCATGAGTCTGTTTTCAAGTACACATGTTGGCATACCATGAGCCTTAGATTTCTTCAGTGTATGAAATTTTCTAATTTTGTCAGTGAAGGATAATGCAATGGCCCTTTTTACTTATTTTAGGTCATTATTCACCAAGTGTACCACTTTTCCTTGTTATTCAATGCATCTAATTTGACCTTTATGCTGTATTCAGTTAATTTTATTTCCATGATAACAAAGAAATACTATTATAATAAAATAGATGAAATTATAGGAAAGCAGAATTAAAATGATTGGAAGGTCATTTTGAGCAATTTCCCATTAAAATACAAGCCTTGTTTATGTTCTAAAATTATGTGCCTAAAAATTAATTCTAGTCTTTCTCATGTCTGTACATAGGAATACACTTCTACTGTAGGAAATGTTGAAGAAAATTAATATCTACCATATAGTTAAATATATCTATATGAGAGTATGCAGCATTTTCCGTAGAAAACTATTCATGTCTAACAATACTTTTGTCAAGACGTCTTCACCTATGGCCAAGTGCAGTGGTGTGCACCTGTTCTTGCAGCTACTCAAATGGCTGAGCTGGGAGGATTGCCTGAGGCCAGGAATTTGAGGCTATAGTGCACTCTCATTGTGTCTGTGAATACTCACTGCATTCAGCCTATGCAACACAGTGAGACCAAATAGAAAAAATGTCCTCACAAATTAAGATTTCACACAATTTCTTCTTCTGTTTTTGAACTTGGAAATAGCAGATCACCATTTTCTTTTAGTGACACTTTGTAGAACGCTACACTTAAGATCATCCTTAGCTTCTGACTTAAGTTGAAAGAGCCAAGAAAAAAAAAAGTTCCTTGATATACTATACATTATTTTCAGTCTTTTAGTCTTATCAACTTCTTACCTACGAATTTCAAAAAATAGTGTAATTTGAGAAAGGGTAGATGTGCTATTTCAAAACTTATTAATAGATAAAGAAAAACCCTGATTAAATATAAACCATACCAAACCAATGCGAAGGAATATCAGCCTTGGTTCTGTGTTTGTGCTTATTGACTAAATACCAGCTGGGGTATCAAGCCTGTGTGGTGAAGACACCGTGTGTATAACAGTCATAGCTTCAGACACCTGCCCTCCCCTGGGCTGGCAATGTGACTTACCCACCTTATGCTTTTGCAATGCAGTTTCCTTATCTGTGATTCGTAGAAATCATAATGATAATTCATATAGTGTATATATGAAAGTGCCCAGCATTCCCTGCCACATACTGGGACTACATGAATATTAATTTTTCTTTTCACTTACATTGACCAAACAAAAGTTATGGGAACTGTAAGGAATCATACCTCTACATGGGTGTGTGTAGGAAATATATGTGCATATATGGTACATAATAATTTTAATTTTATTTTCTTACTTAGTCAAGGTTACAATGACCTTTTAATTTAAACACATTATGGTGGGGGCAATTGTTTCACTGTTCTTTTTTTCCCTCTTGCATCTCGTGAATATAGGATAATTTTTGTTTTACTCTGTTTAGTTTCCTAGGTTATTCTAAAATGATTGGTATTGGCACTTATTCAGACTTAGAATTTACAGTAAAACTTTATTTTTCATACATAGAGCTTTTACTTTTTAATTTTCTTTTACATCCTAATCTTATTTTAATATTTTGTAGTAATTAGGAAGTTCCTAAGTAAATTAATTCTTTTTTCCAGCTCTAAAAACTCAAATGACTAAGGTAAATTGTCTTCCAGGATTAATTCCATTTAGTGACCCTTAGATTAATTTTCTATCATTGCATAACAGTATTACCATTAAGTCACTGGCTTAAAATAGCGCATTGATCATCTCACAGTGTCTGTGTGTCAGGAATCTGGGCAGGGCTTCGTTGGGTCTTCTGCTTTAGGGTCTCTCAAACTCCAGCACATGATTTCGAGTTCTGATCTGCTGTCCTGGATGTATCACATTCAAACTCCAGAGTCCCTCCTTGGTGTTCATGTGCATTTAATACAGTTAGTTTTCATTTGTCAAATTCTGTAAAAAGCATGAAGGACCAGCCTCATTTAACTTGTTCTAAGAAAGTCCTCTTAGAGAGTCCTTTGCCCCTTTGGGTCAAAAGAGCTGGTACGATAAGCACAAACACACAACCAAGGCTGGGGAATCAGGTGTCCTTGAATTAGCTTCTTCTAATCGCTCAGATCTTAGTCCAAATGTCAATATCTGTGATTAAGGTCTGTCATGGGCTATCATAGCATGGATATGTCTTTTAATAGCATTTATAACTTTTGCAATTGTTCTTATATATGGTTATTTAATAAATATCTCTGTCACTTACAGCTTGACTCAGTAGAGGCAGAGACCATGAAGAAATGTGCTCAGTTGTTGAACCCAAGCACCCAGCAGAGTACTTGACACATAGTAGCCACTCAATTATTGCAGAATAAATGAATGAACATGTGGGTATTTGGACTGAAAATCATCAAGAACTCAAAGCTCTCCCTAGGTCATATATGTGATATTACCAAGCAGCAGGAAGCAATAGGGGGGCATTGGTTTGGAGGTGGGACCTGTGTTAAGGGAAACGAGAAATTCACTGTCAGAGTGGCACATGGCTGTGGCTAGGCCATGTTACTCTTTGGTATAATCATTTTCAGCTTTTTTCTCTCTAACTTTATTAATACCCTGGCATTTACCAAGGTGCCATTAGACATGGCACTTGTGAAGCTCTGGTATATTTTGGAGACTCTTGATAGCTTTTGCATGTAAGAAATCATTCCATTCATTTATAAGTAAAAATTAAAATTATTTATGCAATCACATAGTTATCACCTAACACTTTATTCTCCAGTTTCCCACTTCAATTTATTGAAAGAACTTATTTCAACTAAAATAGTTCTAATTATTTGGAAAGTTTTTCATATTTCACACATTAAACTGTCTCTTAAAATATTTTTTTCACTAGATACAGCAGAAGGTCATAGAAATAGAAACTAATGAACACATAATAATTTTAATGTAGTATAATAAGAGCTATGAACTTTAAGAACAATTATGATTTATAATCAATGACAACACATAGTCGGAATGGGAATCCACTCACAGCAAAGGATTACATTTGGAAGAGGTATGGCAGTGAAGTCTTAGAGAATTAATACGAGTCCACTGGAGAACAGAGGGAGAAGGGATTCACTTCCTGTCTTTGCTCCATCTGTGTTTTACCAATTTTTATTTAATTTTCTAATGTAATGAATATTCAAGTTTTTGTCAACCAGTTTTTTTTTGAGATTGACAAGAGAAATTTATTTCTTTAAAAATACACAGGTGGCTCGGCGCCTGTGGCTCAAGCAGCTAAGGCGCCAGCCACATACACCTAAGGTGGCGGGTTCGAGTCCCTAGCCCGGGCCCGCCAAACAACGATGGCTGCAACCAAAAATGGCCAGGCGTTGTGGCGGGCGCCTGTAGTCCCAGCTACTTGGGAGGCTGAGGTGGCGGGTTCGAGTCCCTAGCCCGGGCCTGCCAAACAACAA
>NW_003852397.1:18589074-18608539 GCF_000181295.1 Otolemur garnettii | reverse complement strand
CCGTCTCAAAAAAAAAAAAAATACACAGGTAACCTATGTTTGAAGCATCAGGTAAGAAGATACAGATACACAGAGGCAAAAGATGCCCACAGTCCTATCACTTCTATCATAACTAGATTGTCCTCTTCTAATTTCTTTTCATATAGATGATATAATTATATAGCATTTCATATTCGCTCATAGAAATTTCTTAAGCATCTTCTTCTATCAATACATGTAATTGTCATCAGCATATACGTGGCTATATTGTATTTCTTTAGATTATTTAGTTGACCAGCTCTTTTAGGTTGAGTATTTCTATTGCTCCTGCTTTTTCTAATATAAACAATATGAAAATGATATGATTTCTTCAGTAGCATCAATTCCTTTTTTAAAAAGTTTAAAATGATGATTCAAAGGCATGTTATGCAATTGTTATTATAGGCAATGATTTGATATATAATGATAAATTTTCCCCAGGAAACTTATCCCAATTTTAAAAACTGTATTCAATATGTTAATGTCTAGCTCTTCATAGCTTTGCCAATATTGTATAATGTATTTCTGAATGATTTTGATCTGAGAAAAAATAATGTATCTTTTTTTAATGTACTTATTACATAATGAGACTAAGGTTTATCATTTATTGTTCAATTGTTTCTTTTGTGACTTGCCTATACATTTTAGGATAATCATTGCCAAATTCAATGGACTTATAATTCTATATTGGTAATGCATAGAATCTTTCTTGGTTGCTTTCAATTCCAGCTCATTTAGTCAACTTTCATTACAGATATTTATAATAAACACAACCTTTATGAAAGTATTTTAGGAAGGCTGAAGTTAAATTGGCAATTTGATAATGAATACTTGATAAGAAAGTCTTGGGAGCCAGAAAGGATTGTAAGTGTTTGACAAGTATTGTTTTAGTTAAATTATCATAACTGGCCTAAATGTTAGATCCTATAAATACTCAAATTTAAAGAAGTACAGAGAGATTAAATAATTTACCCAGAATTAAGCAGCTAGTAAGACATACAGGAAGCACTGGAGTCCCTGATGGTTGTCTATGTTGTGGGACCTCTACTCTCAGTTTTCCTTTCTGTTGCTAAGTGACTCTACATTTACTTTTGCCACTCTAACTCGTCCTTAAGCTGTGTGATCTTGAAAAATCGACTTAACCTTTTGTGCCTCAAATTCCTCATTTATGCAATGGGGTTAATAATTATAACTACTCCCTAGGCTCTACTGAGAATTGAGCATAAAAATAGATTTAAAGGACGTGGCAGAGCACTTGACCCATAGTAAGCCCATCATAAATATCACTCACATATTCATAATGCATTAATATCAAAGACACCTACATACAGATTATAAATGCACATATCTATGTACACATATATTTCTCTTTTTCAATCTCTTTGTCTTTCTTTCTTTTGCTTTGTTCTTCCTGCAAATTCATTTTCTCCTCTGATTTACATGGTCAATTTTAATACACTGGTACTTCGTAACTTTTAGCAGTGTTTTTTTTTTTTTTGTTTGTTTGTTTCAGTTTTTGGCTGGGACTGGGTTTGAACCCGCCACCTCCAGCATATGGGGCTGGCACTCCTTTGAGCCACAGGCGCTGGCCCCTTTTAGCAGTGTTTTAAGTTAAAATGTAAAGAAAAAGAAGAAGCTCACCCTCTATTTTATAATTTAAGGAGCTACCACCTGATCTGTGGTCAGCCACTGGATCCCCTGTTTCAACCTTACTGACTGGGTTGTCCCTGTGAGGACACCAGGTTTCTGAGGTGTGACCATTCTGTCCTGTCACATACCAGGAGGGGAGGCCCCACACAACTAGCAAACACCCTCTGTCTCTGACCCAGATGGAAAGGTGGAAATTCTTTCCATGTCTCCTACAAAAGAGGTAATTCCTTTTACATATATTTTTCTGTAAGATTGCTACTCTGGAGGTGTTTCTGAATTCTCCAAAGCTATTCATGTTTGTATGTTTTAAAAATCATATGTTGACACTTCCTCGTTTTTGATGATCAAGACACTAAATATAAATTGTATGAAGGAAGAGCACATGCTAGAAATAACTTGTTATGTATCCCTGCACATCAGTCTTCCCTGGCTGATGTTTAGAATTAGAAAAATAGAAGTACAGAGGGCTTACCCTTCCCTGGACACGTGGTCCCCCTGTGGCAATGGCAGTTCCTTATCTGGTGGACCAGGACAAACAAAGCCTCTCTCACTGACTCCCTGCTCTCCGTGAGGGGGACCTAATGCTGTGTACATTTGATGGCGCTTCAGTATTTTCTCAGACGTCTTCTCCTAAGGTTCCTTTTGATACTTAGATAAAACAGGTACTAAAGTCTTGATTTTTTATACCAGGAAAACTAAGGCTTGTATTAGTTAAAGGTCTGACAATGGATAATATTTGAACAGATACAATGTGGCTAGGGCTGCACATCTACCTTGTCAGATATCATCTCGTTTAGTCCTATAATGAATCTATAACAGGAGCCACTATTACTATCCTCATTTACATTCTAGAAACAAGAGCATTGGAGAGGTAAATGACTCGCTAACCAGGGAGAGTTTGCACGCTTAAGGATTCTATTTATCCCAGGTTCCATTATTTTCACTTGCCATTAGTCAATTGTGGAGTATATTTTGGCACCTCTGGCATCCCCCCCTTAGAATAAACCCTGTTTTGAAAGCATGCACCTGAATGTGCCATTAATGAAGTCGCATGTGTAGAATGCAGCAGGCTAACCGCACACAGGAAAGAGGATGTAATATTTTCTTTAAAAATAAAAGTATCTTTAGGTCCTAAATCACAATTTGTGATATTGGCAAATAAATGTCATCCATAAGTTGTCTTATTTCCATATGCAAAGCAACCGGTTATTTTAAATACTCTTGTTGCACAAAGACAGGGCATATTTGTGAACTGAAACGCCAACCGTGCCTGGGGAGGAGGGAGGCTCTGGGGGAGAGCATTTCCAAAGAAATGCTTATCTGACCCTGCAGAAGACCACGTGCTGCAAATAACAATCTTCCCATGTTAAGGCGCAGTAATCTAATAAATTAATAATGAAGCTTCTTTTTTGAGGTCCTTTTTTAGTTTCTTCACGGGCATTTATCGACATTTAGAACCTAGTTTAGTTTTTACCAACCATTGTGATTTTATGTCCTTCTAGCATAGGTGCTCCTCTCCTAAGCCGGGGGCTGTTTACTGTATGAACCACATTTGCCTCCACATATTTACATTGAGATCTGTGAGTGAGAAGCATTAGGAAGTTAAAGATAATGTACCTCCTATTAGAAGCAGAAATTCATTGAGAAATAGTTTGTGAAAATGAATCAATAAAGTAATCCTTAAATGATACAACAATCAGAGACTAATTGAGTTCAGGTTGTTTTTAAGAACCACTTGTGCCTGTTTCTGAGAGCTTGGCAATGTTATCAAATTGTTCTGTAAGAAGAGAACCTTGTGGATCCTTTCGGTGGAGGCAGAG
Organism: Otolemur garnettii; assembly: GCF_000181295.1. Taxonomy (NCBI): domain Eukaryota; kingdom Metazoa; phylum Chordata; class Mammalia; order Primates; family Galagidae; genus Otolemur; species Otolemur garnettii. The sequence goes on along the minus strand of NW_003852397.1, from coordinate 18,605,051 downwards.
GCAGAAGCACAGTCTGAATGCTGTGTGGAGCATCCTAGAGGCGCCAAGTTTCTGGGCACCTTAGCCTCTAGCCTCCTGCTTCTCCCATCAGTATTGGAACTACTGATGGTTACAGTGATTGTACATAATATACAGATGAACACTTCTATTTTAATAATCATGCATTTATCTGAATATTTATTAGAAGAAATATAACTAGCACAGCTACCCCATTATTTATAGACATTTAATGTCTTTATTTGCTACATGGAGCTGCATTTTTAATAATTGTGTTACATAAATAATAATTTTGTATGTAATAGTATAGCTTGATACATAACAAAGAAACATTTTAATTAAGATAAAACATGGGTTATTTAATGAATAGTGTGTGGACACAGTTACTCATCAGGAATAAAATCATGGGACTTCTGTTTCTACCATATATAACAGTCAGTTCTAAATGAATTAAAGACTCAAATATAAAAACAGAATAATAAATATCTTGACTAAAAAAATGGGAAACTATATATAAGGCTTAGTGATGAAGAATTTCTTGAGGCTAAAAGTCCAGAACCTATTTTTTTCCAATGGATATCTTTTCACACACATACACACATGATCTGCAATACAACAAATTATAACATAAAGTAATAAAGCAAAAACAAAGGAGAACAAACTATATTGTATTCAATAAATGACTACATTTATTTAGTCAGAGGTCTTTATCCATTTCTGTAAAATTCATGTACCTGTGTGGATGGATTATAATATTAAGTTAAGAGATTTTTCAGATTAATATAAATGATACTTGATTATGTTAGGAAGAAGAAAGCTTATGCATAAATTACTGAAAAAAATCCCTTTAGGGTCCTTCTCAATCTTCTGAATTATTTCATTTTCACTCTTACCTGAATGTCCTCTTTTTTATCTTGCTTGCCGTATAAATATATTTAGTAAATTGCTTATTCGTAGAGAACTAGGACATAAACTTCAGTTTGGTCACATTGAATGACCAATCTTTAAAGGGTCTATTTTCCAATAATGAACTTTGGCTGAGTGATAATGAGGTCAGTTTTCTGCCCATGGCAATGAAACTTATACTAGGAGGTTTTACTCAATGACATTAACCATCAAAAAGAAAATAGAAGTCTTAACAGGCATAAAAGTTGATTAAACTATGGTTAACATTTATAAATGTTAATTTCCTCATGAATTCAAACTCTTTGTTCTCTATTTTATTAAACAGGGATTTTGTTTGTTTGTTTTTGGCTCCCTACACTAAATGGTCTGGAATGATTTGAACTGTCTTATCCAACTGGTGTATAACGTCAGTCATTTCATTCTCTCATAAAATATCAGCTTACTCCTCTTCAATATGTTCACAGGAGTCTTGCCCAGGCTTGGAAAGAGTTAATATAGATTCTACACACACACACATATATTTGTATGGCTCTCATAAGAATTGTCATTAAAATCTTCATTTTGACAGAGGGGCATTTAGAATGAAATGAGAACAGAAACAGCATCCTATCTGCTATTTGTTACAAGGTTCACAACGAACATAGCTTAGCGGATGACAAACTTGTTTTATAAACAAATATCTCTGCACACGTCTAGTCAACAATGATCTATAAGTTACATTCCCTTGTGCACGCAGTGAAATGTGTGCCTGTGTGTATATGTAAATGTTTGGCATATTCATCAATACTTAGAAAATATTGAGAACTAAAATATGACCATTATTTTCCTTAAATAGGTACCCAGCTATTCTACTGACTGTAAACTCATCATTTCTTGCCGCAAACCTACTTCTTTTCCTCAATTTTCTATCTGGGTGAATGACGTCACCCTGTCTTTCTACCTGTTTTCTAGAGCTAAAACTCTAAGAATTAAATCATTGACCTTCCCCACCCTCTACTTATCGTATCATCCCCACCCCCCACCACACAGACACACCCTCTAATCACCCAGTCATTCAGGTCATGCAGATACTTTTTCCAGAATAATTTGAATTCCATCTCTTTATCTCCATTCTTCATGGCACCCCTGGAATTCAGCCTCTTATCAGAGAAAGCTAGATTTCTGCAGAATTTTCTAATTTAGGTTTTGAGTCTTTCCCCATCTCTTGTGCCCTACTGTCTACAGAAACTTTCCAGAATGCAAATATGATCAAAATCCTTCCGTGGGAAATTCAGCTCTGGACTGCCATGACATTTGTTACAAAGTCCAGCCTTCCTGTTTCATCAGTCCCAGACGTAGCTGGATATTTTCCCAGATGATCTCTTTATCCTCTCCTCTCTCCAGTTTGCTGTGTCTTTGTCTCCAGCAACATGAACAGACTGCAGTTTCTTAAAGATGACCTCCTTTCATCCTCTAAGCTTTCACACCTGCTGCTCCTCTGCCTGGATTAGTTGTCCCCCTCATGCTGTGTTCCCACAATGTCCTCTACCTGACACTGTCAGACCATTAACATTGCTGTGATTGTGGTTCACATGTCTGTCTTCCTTGACAGATGCTGACATGCTCAACGGCAGGATCAGATCCTGCCTTTTTACCTCCAGCACTGTCTTGGTAAATGTTCAATATACACCTAAAGGGATATGATGCATGAAAAGGGATAAAATTCGTATAACCATTCACTGTAGGATGTCATTTTTGCAACCTTTTGATAACTCACCAATTTATTTCAGATAGGTGCAATGTTATTCATTTTGATAAGTATTAATTCTAGTCCCATTTTCTGTCACAACATGTAAGAGCATATCAGTAGGGGTGAGGACATTATTGCAGTTGACACATTGGGGAAAGGAGCACGCAGGATGCAGGTGATTGGCTCACTCAGGTCATCCCCAGGGATAGCTTCAGAAAGCCATGCTTCAAGTTAAAAATTTCTGGAAAGATCTCACTTAAAAAAAAAATTGCAAAGCAGATACCAAGGGGATTTTCAGATACCATATCAAGATCTGTGGGAGGGGGACAATGGCAGTACGAAAAGCCAAAGACTCTTAAATATTTAGAAATTAATGAGAGCAGAATATAGGCTTGCTTTTTTCATTTTCATAACATAAAACAATGCCTTGGACATAGAAAGAGCTCAGTAAACATTTGATAAGTGAATCTATAAATCAATAAATGCATGAATGTTGTAGGATTATCGATCGTATAATTCAATTATCCAGTTGAGCAAGTAAATGCATGAACGGGTAAATTGATCCCTTAGTATCATACTAAGATATGGGGTAAAATAAAGCAAATAAAATATCAAAGTAAGGTGGCAAATCATAGTAGACCTCAAAACAAAAGCTAAACTGGTGCATAGAAAGAAAGAAACTTTGGAAGGAAGGAAAATAACTCTGAACATAATTCATGGTCCTTAAGTCTCAGTAAAAGATAAGATGTGCTTTAAGTTCTTTTTGAAAGATAAAATCAAGTGTTTACATTTTTTCTAATAACTTCTTAGATAAGACTAACTCAGGCTATTCATTTTTAGTTCCAGTCGTATGTCTGTGATGATAGTTTAGATCATGTTTACAATTCATGAAAAACCAAAATTGGAAAGAAACACAAGATGCTGTCTTCTCTAATGGCTTTCTAATTTCTCTTGTGTTGATCACATTAGAAAATGAGTATGGGGAATAAATAAGAATAAATATTATTATGACTGTGATTGTATTTCAATAACTCTTTGATCTAGCCATTTATGATAAATTAGCCTTTGGAATAACAAAGATATAAGTTCTAAACATCTGAAACTTGAAACATTAAACATAATACCTGATGCTAGATTGAATAGTACATCCAAAGAATTTAAAGCCAAAATTGAATATGATGTTGTTGCATAATTTTATAAATCTAAATTGTACACTTCTTTTAAGTATAATCACTGTCCTTTGGCTAAAGAAACATGATGAAGTCATTTCTATGGGCAAATAGCATAATGGTTAAGTTGTTTTGTCTTTCTTGCTATTTGGAGATTTTGTTCTGGGCTGTGGTTGCCAGCATACAGGCATATGGAAATAACAAGCGTCTCGTTTTGAATGGTTCCCTTTCCAAAGTCTACCAACATAAGTGCAAAGAGAGGGAATTTTATCACAAGTATTAAGATTTTCCTGGAACTCAGTGTCCCAGTTTCTCCACATTGTCAGCAGTGTCCATCATTTGGCAGTACCAAGAAATGGGGTAACATTGGTATCAGCTAAGTTGGGAAAGGTAAAAGGCTCAGTTAAACTTGAACTTCTGCTTGTTACTCAAACTCACCTTGAACTCAGAGTCAAGTATAATTTATTCTTACTTGACCATAAACATCATGAAAGCAGGAACTATATCCCCAGGCCTTAGAATAGTGCCTGACATATAGTTAACATTTATTAAGTATTTTTGATTATTCTTGATGCCCTAGTTCCCGCTGATAGAATTGACAAGGTTTGGCTTGCCAGTTTCTAGTCTTGGCACCACCATTTCTCTAATACTTACCATGTAATTTCACTAAGCATTAGTTTCCTCTTCTCTAAACTGAGAAGATTAGCTGACAATCTACCTCAAAAATATTAGTTAATATCATATATGTGAATTGCATTCCAAATTTGCCAAGTGTTGCATAATGTGTAATACTATTAACCTAATAAACAAATAAGTAAAGCTTTTGAACTATTCCTCACCTACTCACCTAGAGTTCCCTAGTCCATATAGATCAAAACTGGGACAGTCACGGGTTGCAGAAGGATGCTTGGAAGAAGTGAGAGGTGCAAATCTAGCATGTTCTCTACGCAGCAAGCCCCAGCAGCCATTATTGCTGGGAACATACACCTTTTACTAATTAGCACAAATTAGCAATTGGAATAACCGGAGCCCTGGCAAAGACCACCATTCTTCGATTTTTCCTATATACTCAACTTAGTGTTGAAAAAATATAGTTCCTGCTATAGTGAAATCTGCTTTTCAAGGTACAGAAAGGGCTGCAACTTCTTTGTGGATAAACATGCGGCATAGGTAAGCAAAAGGTGTGGATGTCTGCCTATCCTTCTGGGGTCTTTGACCTGCTGCAACATAAGGCATTATGTTGTTCATAAAAAGTTGATAATTTTTGGTCCTCAAATGTCAGAATTGTCAATGGCAAGACATTTTGTTACCTACTAATTTAGAAATTCTATCTCTGCTCTATACCCAGGAAAATAGAAAAGTTTAATGCTGATAACTTTATTAAAAATCAATATGCCTATAGTTAATATTCATCATCTCAAAGTTGCATTAAGTATACTTCAAATACCTTTTCTTGGCCAGCCTTACATATTAGCAGAAATGAATTGTCCACTAGTGCTGGCAAAAGGAGTGGATGAGGAATTAGGCAGACACAGCATATATAGTTTTATTTTCTAAAAATATTTCTACATTTGGAACTTTGCATTTGTGTTGAGTTATTCAATAGATAAATACAATATAAATAATGAATTGTTTTGGTCTTTTAAAACATTTATGAAGAGCCATAAATGCACAGTACTATTCAATAGATACAATTGTGCTGAACGGAGACAGAATCCTACTCTGTATAGTTTAAGCGTAGGAAGCAAAAACAGATAATAGAATTACCCCTTAGCCCTGTTCTTATGACCACTTCCCAATAACACTGATAATTGTGATTATGAATGGTGAATGCTCTTCTCCCTCAGACCTCTATCACCTGCTTTAATCGGAGTTGTTACTATTTTTAAACACAAAACTTTAAAATTTCCTCCTTCCCCTGTATGTCTTTGGGGACAAAACTTCAGGATCTAGAAAAAGTGAGAACAGCCATCACCACGTCTGTGCCCTCACTCACTCTGTATCTCCCTCCCTTCCCATAGCAAAGCCCTTGACCCCTGTCCTCGTATCTACTGCCAGGACCTTCCACACCACTGTGCGCTGCTCAGCCACCTTAAAGTCCTTCCCCTTCACAAACCCGACCCAGGTGCCACTCCCAGAGAGCCCTCTCCCTTTATTAGCATCTGTCTTTTGGAGATCTGGTTGCAATGGGCTGAGTCAATGGTGTTCCACATGCAGACCCTCTGGGTGCTTAGGGGTAGGGAGAGCACCCTACTTCTTGACATGTTGGCAAGGCCTGGGACACTGTCATGATCTGGTGACATAGGGTCGGATATAAATATGCTCCTGGAATGACTAGCTAGGGATGATAACACAAAGGGCACAGAGGGGTTCAGCTCCAATATGGCACACATTTTTGGAGAATATGTTGCCTAAAAATCACTGTGAGGCATGCAATATTCAGCTCAACACAACGATTCAGTAACACGCACCTAGGGCCAGTCATTATATGGGGCACCAGAGGTGTAAGAATGAATATGAGAAACTTCAGGCAGCTTACATTCTACTGGAAGGTCCAGAGACATAGACAGACAATGCTAATGTAATATAATAGAAATGTACAATGAGGGTAGTCTGGAAGCATCTGGGAGGGCATTTTCCTCATCCTGAAAGCTTAAATGCAAGGCCTCCTGTAAGTGCTCAGGCTGACGAGGACTTGCTCCAGACTAGATAATATGCAAACACATTTAATGGCATGAGGATTTCAAAAGTTTTATTTGTATAACAATTCAGCAGTGTAATATTGAGGAGGTTTTGATAAGCATACTGAGACTATAACCAACCTTTATGGCATTTTTTAATTAAAATAGGAACAAACACATGTGCTTCATGCAACAACTTTACAGAAGAAATCCTTCGGGACCTCATGTATGTTTAGAATAACAAATAGCATCAAATTATGGAAGGAATTAACAAAAATGGCACTGCTGTGCTTTTTGTCATAGATGCATTAAAAACACTATGATTTTTCTATGAATGAAAATGCATAACATTACCCATTATGCATTCTGAACATTGGTTGGAGCAATACATTTCTTGGTTGTTTTACATCTCTTGGCTTTAATGTAATGGCGAGTTAAGCATCAGTGGCGCACTTTGCAGTAGTAAAGTATCTTCAAGGAAATGAACCTCTACGCCTCCCGGGCTTATGTTATCAGTTATAAAACCCCATTCATCACAGACACAATAAAGTAGTTTAATCTCAATATTTCAGAATCCCATAGATGGGAACAAAGAATGAAGGGATGGAGCTGAAGTAAATTTTTCCCCCAGAGAGACATTCTAAAATACCATGTTTATTTGGAAGAATATTTATGATTATTATCAATTGATAAATTGAAATGGGGAAAGTGGGGCGGTGCCTGTGACTCAAGTAGGGGACTGACCCCATATACGGGGTTGGTGGGTTCAAGTCCAGCCCTGGCCCCAAACTGCAAAATAATAATAATAATAATAATAAATATTAAAAAAAAGAAATGGGGAAAGTGGGTAATAGAGAGAAAGAGAGTTAATCGCTAGTGTACCTGACATGTCACTAAATAGCATTAACTATTTCATACAATCACCCTATAAAGTGGCGTTAATTATCTCAGTTTTACAGATGAACACTGAGGTGTAGTTGCTAGGAAGGAACAAAGCCAGGATTCCAGCCCAGCACTGTCCCTTCTAAATCTGACATTCCATGCCCTGTGTCATATGCCTCTGTTATATCTGATTAACATGTACGAAATGCTGGCTTAAATTATGATTTCCCCATTTTAAAATCAGTTATCAGAATGGTTACACATACAAGAACAGACGACTAAATTCATGAACTCATCCTAGAAAAGCGCTACATACCTCATTGCTGAATATCACTACGGTCACCTTCAAAGTATTCCCCGCAGGAAACTATGCCCTGACACCAGCACCTCGCCTGCCCTTCAGTGCAATTTTGGAGCTCCTTTACTGGAATGTGCATCAGAGTGTCATACGAGATCCAACAATTAAGTTCATGAACTCATTCTAGAAAAAAAGTTAATATAGACACCAGTGGCTGTCGCCATGTTCTAATAAAATTTAGTCTTGAAGAGAGAATAAGTGGCAAAGTGGACAGTCAGGTAATTTCCTTTTGAATTTAGGCTGCAGACTATTCAAACTCACAGAGGAATGAGAGAGCACAGTGTGCCCCAGCAATGACAGAAGTTTGGGTTTGTTGGAGTAGATGAATGGACAGCAGGAGTGATGGGAGCTGGGTTGCCTAAAACTCTGCCTGTGAGATGTTATGCTCTTCTCTGCTTTTGTAATTGTTCAGGCTAGACACAAAGCCTTTCAAAGATGAAGGGGGTGATTATATTTTAGGCCTTGTGACAACTGCATGATACTGTCTCTTGAACTTACGACTTTGCTACAAGGTGCAAACACTACTGTTTTCCTTGACAACAGGGAAACACCACATGCTTTTTTTTCCTATTGATCTTGGCCACTGTAGAAGGGAAAGACAGTCCCTGATTGACATCTGAAGAGACTGGCTAGCTTTCCGAAAAAGTGACACCCCAGGGCCCCCCAGTCACGCCTACTCTCAGCACCCAGTTTATTTCTTCAACCCCAACATTTTGCTTTTGGGCCATGGCATAATCTTAATGTCTTATTTTGATAATCTGAAAATGCTTTTTCTGATTGCTTTTTACTTTCAAAAGAATGAAAGTCAAGAAAAAGAAATAATAATACAAGCATACTTCAAGGATATTGCAGGTTTAGTTCTAGACCACTGCAATAAAGTTGTTATCACATTAAAGCAAGTTACACAATTTTTTTGGTTTTCTGGTGCACAAAGGAGTTATATCTACACTATAGTGTAGTCTAACAAGTATACAATAGCATTATGTCTAAAAGATTGTATAGACTTAATTTAAAAATATGTCATTGCTAAAAAATGCTAGTGATCATCTGAGCGTTCACTGAGGTCTAATCTTTTTTGCTGGTGAAGGGTCTTAACTCCATGATGTTGTGTGATCACTCCTTAGGGTAGTGGTTGCTGAAGGCTGGGGTGAATGTGGCAATTTCCTAGACTAAGACAACAATGAAGATCCATTGACTCCTCCTTACAAGAAAAACTCTATAATATGTGCTGCTATTTGATGGCATTTTACCCACAAGAGAATCTCTTTCAAAACTGTAGTCAATCCTTTCAAACATGGCCACTGCTTTATTGACTAAGTTTAGGAAATATTCTAAGTCCTTTGTTGTCATTTCCATAATTTTCACAGCATCCTCCCCAGAAATAGATTCTATGTCAAGAAACCACATTTTTTATTCATCCATAAGAAGCAAGTCCTCAACTGTTAAATTTTGATCATGTGATTTCAGCCATTCAGTTCCACCAGCTTCACTTCTGAACCTGGATTTTGCTGTTTACACCCCATCTGATGGTTCCTTCTCCACTGAAGTCTTGAACTCCTCACAGTCATTCATTAGGGTTAGAATCAACTTCTCCAAAACTCTTGCAAATATTGATATTTTGATCTCTTCCTGTGAAATAGCAATGTTCTTAATGGCATCTAGAATAGCAAATCATTTTTAGAAGTCATCAATTTACTTCAGCCAGATCTATCAATGAACGACTGTCTATGGCAGCTATGGCCTTACAAAATGTATTTCTTAAGGAATAAACCTTGAAAGTCAAAATTGCTCCTTGATCCATGAACTTCAAGATGGATATTGTGTTGGCAGGCATACAAACAACATTAATTTCCTTGTGCAGCTCCATAAGAGCTCTTGGATGACCAGCAGCATCACCAATGAGCCATAATACTTTGAAAGGAATCTTTTTCGGATCAGTAGTTCTCAAGAGTGGACTTCAATTACTCAGTAAACCGTGCTGTAAACAGATATGCTATCATCCAGGATTTCATGTTCCATTGATAAAGCACAGGCAGAGTAGATTTAGCATAATTCTTCATGGTCTTAGAACTTTAAAATGGCAAATGAACATTTGCTTTAACTGAAAGTGCCCCCCTGCATCAGCCCTTAGCAAGAGATTCAGCCTGGGTTTGAGGCTTTAAAACTAGCCATTGACTCTTCTTTGCCAGCCATGAAAGTCCTAAGTGGCATCTTCTTCCAAGATAAGGCTGTTTTGCCCACACTGAAAATTCGTTGTTTGGTGTAGCCACCCTCATCAGTGATCCTCTGGATAACTTGCCGCAGCTTCTGCACCCAACACTTGCAGCTTCACTTTGCACTTTCATGTCATGGAGACGGCTCCTTTCTTTCTTAAACTTCCAAATGAAGCCTTATTACTTCCACATTTTCTTTTGTAGTTCTGTCCCCTCTCTCTTAGAGTTGGAGAGAGTTAAGGCCTTGCTTTTGATAAGGCTTTTGCTGAAGGGAATGTTTTGGATGGTTTTCTATCCAGACCACTTAAAGTCTATCGTATCCGCAGTAAGACTGTTTTGCTTTCTTATCATACATGTATTCACCAGAAGAGCACTTTAAAGGTTTTTCTGGAGCTTTTCCTTTGCATTCGAGACTTGGCTCACTGGTGGGAGGGGCCTCGCTTTCAGCCTGTCGCAGCTTAGTTTAATCATTGCCAGCTTTCCATTTACAGGAGAGATGTGCGACTCTTTCACTTGAATACTTAGAGGTCATTGTAGAGTTATTAACTTGAGAGTTGTAGACATTGTAGTTATTAACTTGTAGAGTTATTAATTTAAATGCTGTTTTGTCTCAGGGAAGAGGGAAGCCTGAGGAGAGGGAGAGAGGGTGGGAGCAGCTGTTTGGTGCAGCAGTTAGAATCCACAACGGTATTTTTCAATTAAGTTCACCTTCATATTTATACGGGGTTAGCAGCACACCAAAAATTAAAATAGTAACATCGATGATCACTTATCATCATAGCAAATATAATAAGAATAAGAAAGATCAAATTATTGTGACAATACAAAAATGTGACACAGAGAGGGGAAGTGAGCACATATTATGGGAACATATTTCCAATTTACTTGCTGGATCGAGGATTGTAAAAAACTTCAATTTGTAAAAAACGCACTATCTCCAAAGCAAAGTCAATAAAACGAAGCATGCTAGTACTTGAATGCTTTTTAATTTCTCGTTTAGGTTTCCAAATCTCTTCATGGAAGTCCACTTAGGAGCTATTCAGTCTTTCCATAGGATCCACCGCAGGGCAAATTGATCATGTCCCATTCACTAATAGCTTGCTTTAGGTCATAAAATCTAAGGAGGATGTAACTACAGGAAGTGTCATATGAGAAATAATAAAATTCTGCTTAATGGCGGGACACTCCTAGAATAATGAACTTGTAAAAAGACTTTTATTCATAAGATCTATGAAAAGTACAAATGAACAACGGAATAAATTAATAAGTGATTTCATTAACATGTTCTGCTGTACATAATTAAGACTTAGATTTTGTAGATTATTTTTTAGTTTAAATTTCATGAGAAATAATTTGCGGGATACCAGGAAATGCTGCTGTTTGCTATGAAATGCACTTCAGCATTCCCAAGAGTTCCAAGCATTCAAAATTGCCATTATTTTATACATAAGGAATTGTGGTTCTCATAGATAGTTTAAAACTATTTCCATATCGCAGAAGCATATTCTATGTTGGTACCATGATTTAGGCTTATTTTTGCTTTGTTTCTTGGTGTATTTGTTTATTTGTTTGGGTTTTGGTTGCAATTATCAGGTTTTCTTACTAGAGAATACAATCTGAACATTATGCAACTTACAATTCCTCAGGATTGATTGATATATTAAATAAGCTTGGTTTTTAAATATTTTTTAGTATTGGTTATAAGCTTGGTTTTTCAGTATTTTTTAATACTTGGTTTTTAAATATTTTTTAGTATGGGTTAAAAGCTTGGTTTTTTAGTATTTTTTAATACTAAAGCCATGTTATCCCCAAAATACTAAAAGTATAATACAATCTATTTTTTGGCATTTCACATTATAAATTTTCAGTTGCAACCCTGAAAAGATCCCTAGGTTAAAGGTGCTGAGGGTAAGATATTTTGTTAAGTAAATTTCCTTAGGCTCAATTAATAAATATTATAGCCTGGATTTAATTCTATTTGGTAACATTCATGCTTTATGCATTTCTTAATCATTACAGAAAGTATTTTTTTCCCTCTGGAATAAGTAAAGAAAATAGATTTTCTTTGGAGAAATGTTTTAGTGTAAATACTTTAATAGAACAATAATTTTTAAAATGGCATGATGTAATTAATCATACTACGAAGGCTACAACCTATACTAAAACTGTCCTTGAAATTATAACATCCATAAATATTGATTCCTTGGGTAGGCTTTATTTATATTATAGTTTATAGATTTCATAAAATACAAAGGGTAGAATTATTTGAATGTTAAGTATCTGGTTTAAAAGACCTAATATTTCAATTTAGATAATGAATAATTTGGACAAGTAGCTATTATTTGCTGTGTGACCTAATTGCTGTTGCTTTGCATTGTGACATCCTATCAAGTCATTAAAATGTTTTAATGGCAGGTGCCTCATAACCTAGTATGTCTGTGTGCAGTGTGTATGCATACATAGTTTAAAATATAAACATTTATACTTTTTTTTAAATTTAACCAACCCACTAGCAGAAGGCATCCCTTGAATGATTTCAAAGACTTTAACTACCTTTGGAGTTTGAGAAAGAGTCAGAAATTTTCTCTACAATTTAATTAATTCCAGGTTTCATTTTATACAAGTCATTAATAGTTATGCTTTGGAAGAATTTTAACTTAATCTTTTAAGAGATAATTTTAAGGGATGGTGCAGAAATCACATGGTATTTGTTTTGAATTGTATTCCACCAAATTCGCATGTTGAAATTCTAATCCTCAGGATCTGAGAATGTGGCCTTTCTTTGGTGATAGTGTCTTTACAGAGGTAGTCAAGTTATGATAAAATGAGGTTATTAAAGTGTGACCTAATCCAGTACAACCGGCATTCTTATGAAAATTTGGAGACAGACAAACATAGCCATCAGCAAACCAGAGAGAAGAACCCTTAACAGAGTCTTCCCCACAGCTCTCAGAAGGAAATTACCCACACCTTGATGTTCAGACCTCCAGAACTGTGAAGCAATAAATTTGTGTTTGAGTCACTGAGTTTATGGTCTATGGCAGCCTTGACAAACTGCTGTAGAATTTAACTTTCTGCCAAATAACAAATCCACCTTTACTCATGTTACGTTTTGGTGAACCCAACTTATATATAGGGACCTTTTATTATCCAGTGCTCTGAATTACTGTGACTTCTGGAATGACAGAACATTTCTCAGGAAGTCATATATACATCCAGCTATCTGGCTTGTGTGACAATTTTTAGTTTCCTTGGAGCAGAGATGCTATGTAAGTCTAAAATAATATAATGAGTGTCAGTTTTGGAACTAGGATATTAACCATTATTATTTTCTCATGAAAACTGCCTTAACAAAGCTTTTTTTTTTTTTTATGATCTGTGGAATCTTTTAAAGGAAGCATATTTAATTGGAAGTAAGACTTTGAAAAGAATCGATACTATCATTGAACCAACCTCCTCGAATGCTCCACAACCAGGTTTTAATATTCAAATTTGAATATGTAATATGTTTTGCTTTTGTTATAAAACTAAAAAAGGAAAGTGAATTTTTATGCAACAAAAATTTGATTCCTAAACTGTTTTGCGTTTCTCTTATTTTCTAAGATAGAAATAGACATTGGATGGCAAGCATCCTCTAGAGCATAACCCTAAATCTAAGGCTGCTTAGTAGTTTCTAAAAACACACGCTAGAAGAAAGCACATATGAAGCTTACTTAACTGAACTGGCGATGGCTGCCTGATACCAGTGCAGTTGTAGTGCTTAAATGAGCTTAGTCACATAAAGCTTATAAAGATACTTACGCCATAGAAACCACTGCTCTGAGTGGTCTAAATGTCAGCAATCGGGGTTTGTCATCATTTTCCCCACAATAGTCCTATTCAGATAAGGTATTTGAAATGATACAATAGAAAATTTCACCATTATCCAGAATACTGACAGGCCAATGCCTCAAGCGGACCCAGGACTGACCCTTAGAAAGGGTCTCCCCTCCCTGTCTCTAGCAATGATAGGAAGTTGAGTTCACCTGACAGGAAACACCAAGTGAATTCTTAGAGTACAAAGACTTTATTTTTCATTTATTTCTTCAAGTGCTAACGATATAATTTTATCTCAGGAATACTCATTAAAGCGACAGCTCTTGGGCCTGAAATGTGTAGCGGTGTGAACGGGTGCGCTAGAAAATGTTCTGTCATTCATCACTGTGTTTGGAATCATTTTCCTTCCAGATACCATTGCCAGAGAAAAAGCCTTTGATTAGTTGTCAAAGAGTGGCATTTCCTCCTCACACACACACACACAAATTTACGACGGATTTTAAGTCTATTTGCACAAACAGAGGATGAAAATGTTGGGGACTAAGCAATACACAAGACTTTGAAAACTCTGATAATGAGAAGACTTCAGAAAACGGGTTCTCTAACTCTAGTATTTTAATTTTTTTCATATCAAAGAGGAGTAGAATACTTGCCTCACTCTCTAGCTGTATGCAGATTTATTAGCCTATTTCTAAACCTCTGTCAGCTTCTTAGAAGAAAAGTGTGTAAAGTATTTTTTGTGTTTACCTAATTGCTTGCTGTTTTGCAATATGGGCGAGAATACCTTCATGTTCTTTTCAGAAATGCATAAAAGAGCTTCAAGCTCATTCAGAAGTCCTTTGAAAGGCACAGGAAGCTGCTTTATTTCCCCTCTGTAGATTAAATGATAAAAGAAAACATAAAAGAAATCTCTCTCTGAATTTTCAGGTTGCATTTTCTTCATGAGATATGTGTATCTCTTTATGAGATATGTTGACAATCTAGAAGGTGGAGGTTGGGTCTAGACCAGTGGTTCTCAGTCTTCCTAATGCTGCAATCCTTTAATACAGTTCCCCACTGGTGGCCCCCAACCATAAAATTATTTTCATTGCTACTTCATAACTGTAATTTTGCTACTGTTATGAATTGTAATGTAAATATCTGGTATGCAGGATGGTCTTAGGCGACCCCTGTGAAAGGGTCATTCGACCCCCAAAGGGTTCGTGACCCACAGATTGAGAACTGCTGGTCTAGACTATTTTCATCTGTTCTAAATCTTTTAGATAATTTAATGAAGGTTTGGGTTCAAGTAAAGCAAAAAATAATGTCTTAACACAATATTGTACACTGTAAAGTATACACATTTTCTCACAAACATTTTACTATATTTGACATAAAAATATTGTTTGGATTTATGCTGAATACAATTATGGCAACACTATTAATTCTGGAGTCATTATAGAAAATGCCAATTTACATTACCTACAATTCAATGTATATTATTGATGTTTAACAATGCATGAAAATAAGTATAGTTCATTATAATTTTAATTTCAAAAACTCCTCAGATATTTGATAAAATTAGTCATATCCCTGCTCACTGATTATATGCTCTAAAATATTCTTATTCACATGGAAATACTAAATTTTCAATGCTTTTACAGTAAATGGTTGAAAGTCCTTTGTAATTACAAAACATAGGTCAACTTTTTATACTTAAAGGGTGTATTTAATAACGAGGTTGCTTCATGACATTAGCTTAAAACCTCACTCAGAGAAGTAAAATTTGAAAGAAATTATTTGTTCTTTTTGTTTGTTTATTTGTTTTCCTTTGTTTTGTTTTTTTTTGCAGTTTTTTGGCCAGGGCTGGGTTTAAACCCACCACCTCGGACATATGGGGTGAGCACCCTACTCCTTTGAGCCACAGGCATCGCCTGAAATTTGTTTTTGTTTTTCCATAAATTTTCTGAAAGTAGCTGATGGCGATGTGACAAATCTCCCATTTTATATGAGTACAGTTTTCAGCAGAAGCATTGCATGAAGTCCTTATCATCATTATTGATGACAATTATATGAAAAGGGTCTGCACAGGGTGTGTGCTTTGGGGGAGGATGCTATCTTATTCTCTGATAGAAAGAAAATAGGAGATAGTGTGACACCATAAAGGTATGATTGTGACTCCAGGTCGGGTAAAAGCAGCAGGAGATGATTAATTCTTAAGGAAGAGTTGATTTCTTTTTTTTTTTT
>NW_003852397.1:18524020-18588769 GCF_000181295.1 Otolemur garnettii | reverse complement strand
AGTTTCATAATAGGTGTGTGTACATTGGATACTTTTTCTTCCATTCCTGTGATACTTTGCTAAGAAGAACATTTTCCAGCTCCATCCATGTGAACGTGAAGGACGTAAAGTCTCCATCTTTCTTAATGGCTGCATAGTATTCCATGGTGTACATGTCTTTAGGAAAGAAAAAGCAAAACTTGCACATTAGCGTCAACAAATCAGGGAAAGCTAATGGTTCCAAAGCATTCAGTTTCCTGTTTTTCCCTCTAGAATGAAATAGCATGTCATTACTCAAGGTTTGTCTGTTTCGGCACGTTTGCAATTCAATGACAACGGGACAATTTCGTAGGAGGAAATTGTCATACCTGCTGGGCTAGGTACAATGTTTCATTTGTGCAAATTTGGCCCAGGAAAAATATGTCAATCCAAACATAAAATGCTAGAAAATTAATTTCTTGAAAGAATTGAATAAAGTTCATGGATCTTACATTTATCTCATTCAAATAATATTGGCTAGGAACCAGAGCTGTATTACTATTTTTATGAAACCAGATTCATAGAATCTGGGAGATTTTCTGCAGATTTCATACCCAAACTTCTAACTCAGAAAGTCAGAGAAACTCTGAAATTCTGTTATCTCTTACATGAGTCTCCTTAGGTTCACGAGGTGAGGATGAATTATTTTCCTAGAACGAACCTGATAGAGCCTGTCAAATTCATTGTCCAAAATGAGTCATCTCATGGGTCCTGTTGATTAATTTTTACCCTAATAATGGTCCACTATATATAGCACTCATGACATTTTGATTTAAGATACTTGGGCATGTAGTGGTAGTAAAGAACCCGGGCCATGATTTCCATTATTTTAACATGAAAACTCTATTAAAATAGCTATACTTCTTAAGCTTAAAATATATTAATAGTCTTTAGAGCATGTTTAAAAAAATCAAAGAGATAGGTGCATACTATGGTCTGAATTGTATTCACTTCCCTTGCCAAAAAATATATTAATATACAGAAGGTGTCCAAAAAATCTATACACATTTTAAGAAAGGAAAAAAAAATGTATTACAATTGTAATACTCAGGGCAGCGCCTGTGGTTCAAAGGAGTAGGGCACTGGCCCCATATGCTGGAGATGGTGGGTTCAAACCCAGCCCCTGCCAAAAAGTGCAAAAAAAAAAAAAAATTGTAATACCCAATATATACTGATAATGTTTGTTATCGTACATATTGTATCTTGCATCTTTTATAATTGCGAAGTCAAACACTACTTGAGTATTATGCTCTTAATATAGTGTTTTCTTTCTTACAATGCATGTACAATTTTTCGGGCATTGTAGGTGTGTCTTTGGTGAAGTCCTAACACTCAGTGTGATGAGATTTGGAGATGAAGCCCCCGTTCGGAGGCAATTAGGTCTAGACGAAGTCCCAAGGGTGATGCCCTTCTGATAAATCACTGTGCCTGTAGTAAGAGACGCCAGAGATCTTGCTCACTCTCTGCGGTTTGAAAACAGTGAGATGGCAGCCATCTGCCAGCCAGGGAAAAAAGCCCTCACCAGAGGCCAAGTAGGCTGACCCTCTGACCTCAGAGTGGAGCTTCCAGAATTTTGAGAAATAAATGTCATAAAAGTCCAAAGCCTAAGACAACGAATCATCACACACTTGTAAACTGACCATCAGTGTTTATGTCCATCTACACATTAACTCTCTCCAATCTGGTTTTGAAACCTCTCCCGGCTGTTGCACCACTGCAGATTTAAAAATCTTGGTAATATCTGGGACACCAGCTCTAATCGCTTCATTAGAGAGGAGTGTCTCTGCTTTCTGATTGACACGATTTTGTAAGTGTATGCTTGTTTTTTAGTCAAAGACAGTACACATATTTTTATTCCTACCCCTACTACACTTGACCCCTCTGTCATAGCATGGATATTTTAACCAGCCTAACTTCTGTCGGTTCTTATGAGATGCACCTGAACCCTTCCTTCAGTAACATATCTCTCATCTCTACATTTTCTCCTATCATAAATATTTTTTGTTACTTCATTTATTTCTCTCATTAGAATTCATTATGCTGCCTACCCTTATATGTGCAGAAATGTTGGGGTAATTTGGCATGGCGCTTTTTAAAGCTCCTTCTCCTTAGCGGCACTTACAAAGTTTTTCATACTAAATAAGCACTGATGGGAACCTTCTTTCATAAAAAGTTCTATGTTTAGTGCTATGAAAAGAGAAATCAATTTCTCCCAACCTAGTTCTTTGTTGAAGAATATAAAAAGGTCAGATTTATTTTATCCATGTCATTAAATTTATCAAAAAATGCTATAGTATTTAGGAAGAACAGTAGAGTTTATGTCAAAGGATAATAGAAATTTTGTTAGTGAGTTGACATTGGAGGGGAAAGTTGGAATGGGAGTTAGGTTTTAACAATAGAATTTTAGTGACTTTTTAAAACATTGGAAACCAGACATTCATCAAACATCTTTGGCCACGTGCTCACTTTGGCAGCACATATATTAAAATTGGAACGATACGGGGAAAATTAGCATGGCCTCTGGGCAAGGATGACATGCAAATCTGTGAAGCGTTCTATAGCTAAACAATGACAAAAAAATCTTTGGCCACTTTAGATGATAACATACAGTGGATTTCACTTCTAATGTCTTAAGAAGTCAATACATTTTGCTTCAAGAAATTTCCGTTATGTGCTCATCATTACTTCTTACATTTAAATTTAGTTTAATATTTGTAGAAAAACTAGTATTCTGAATAATGAGGAATTGCTGATAAACTGAAAATAAAATTTTCAAAAGGTAGGGGAATACTGGGCTTATGAGAGTTACAACAAGAAAGGACAGGTCTTACTTTGCCGTAGGGACTATTGGAACATGGGCTAGCAAGTCGTAATGGGTGCCTGTTCATTCACTGCTATAACCAATTATCCTAAACCTGGTGGCTTAGAAACAAGAGCAATTCATTTCTCACAGTCTGGAGGCTGGGAAGTCCAGGGTCAGAGTCGAGTCTGTGTCTGGTGAGAGACGCCTTCCTCACAGATGGTTGTTCTCACACTTTCTGGTGGAAGGAGTGAGGAGTCTTTCTCGGGCCTCTTTTTAAGTGCACTGATGCCATCCCTGAGGGCTCTGCCTCCTAAACGCAACATCTCCCCAAAGCCCCACCTCCAAATACTGTCCATACATGACCCTGGAAGTGAGAATTTCAAATTATTTTAAGGAGACCTAAATATTTAGACTGGCATCGAGGGACCGCTGCCAGAGCAGGAAGGTCCCGCCTCTCACTCACTCAAAACACAAGTGAGATTTTCCTAGAGAGGACATTTCAACAACAGAATTAACCTCACAAACCACAAAAGACTTCTCTTTACTTAGGATGTTAACAACTCAGCCACTCAAGAAGTGAGAGTGACATCTGAGATATTATTTCAAAAATAAAAATAATTTTTAAAAAGATGCCGGGTACTCAGATTGTTCTGACTGATCACATACCTCCTGATACAAATAGGTGAAGAAAAATAATTATTTACATCTCTAGCAGAGACAAGAGTATCCACCAGAACTCGGGATGTCGAGTTATACAAACATGGTCAAATTACATAGTATAGATCTTCATTTATCTGGAAAGCCCAGAGATGCTACTGACTCTAAGTGCAGCTGGCTTCATGCGCCCACACGTGGTACTTGGACCCTGGCTCTTGCCATCTTATAGCTAGCTGACCCTCCAGGTGGTAGACTAGAAGGCCCCTGCACACTGCACTCACACCTTACTAGCTTGGCAACCCCGGAGAAAGAGAATGCCCTCAAATTGTTTAACACAAAAATGTGGAGGGCTCTGATTGCACCATCCATTAACAGTCACAGGCAAGAAGGAATACTCTGAATGGCCAGGCTTGGCTTACAGGTCTATTCCTAAAATTGGGGTACAGGCATGGTTTAATTTCTAGTCCCATCACTGGGAAAAGAAGTTCACGTAGTGGAAGAGTAGTAGGAGTGGGTGGGTTGGAAGGAAAGATGGATAACATTAATTTTTTTTAAAGAGGCATATATATGTCTACCTCTACAGGTAGAGCAGGTGGCCAAAATACCTCTGAAATTGCATTTTAATGATTATATCCTAAAAATCTGAGAGAAAGGACGGAAATTTAAAGCTTGCATTAAAATTGGCAGGCAAGCAGTTTTGTGTTTAAGACAAAAGCCATTTTCATTGTTGAAAGAAAGTGAATAGTTCTTTGCCATTTGTTTAAGTGCCTAATGTTTTTATTCTTCTAAAAATGTCATTGTTTCTATTGGTTTGTTAATAGTATATCAATTAATATATATGATGGTTTTGATCAAGATCACTTCTGTGAATTGTCACTGTTCATCTTGCCTCTCCAAATCTATTTTCATTCCATTTGTATAGACTGGTAGAAAAACAACTTAATCTTTACACAGACATTTTGCAAACACTAGAATTGGTAAAAAGGTGTAAATTAAAAGCTGGATTTCTCACTTTTCAACTTTATTTGCCAAAATGTCTTTGTAATTGAATTTCTACAAAGTTCTTATATACAGGTAAGTTTTTTGTAACACCAAAAAATTATAACAAGGGTCATTCTTACAGATAAGTGGGAATTATGGTCTTAAAGCAATTTGGGAATAACATGTATCATTGGTATATACAGTGGAACCTCTGTAAGTTGACCACACAAGGGACTATAACAAGCTGGGCAACATGAGGAGGTGGTAAACGCAGGGAACTAAGCCTGCCGCTCTGATGCATACACGTGGTGAATGTCTGGTTTGTGAAAATTAGGTCAACTTAAAGAGGTGGTCAACTGGAGACATTCCACTTTCTGTCTCTCTTGCTTTCTGATTTTTGAAGGAGAAATACAGTGTCAGAGTGTGCAACCCAAGCCACATCACATGGTGACATGCGAAGTTCATAATGAATGCTTTCATGTAATGACAGCACAATATTTTATTCACACCATTCCAGAACATGGGTGTCCTCCCCCAGCATCCTGGGAGGGATCATATCACCAAACTCCCGTGGGAATAACAACGAGTAAGGGCACTTGGCAGTCTCCTCATCTGATCAATAAGGCCCGATGAGGTTAATGACTTCTATCAGGCAGCTTATGATTTATTCTCTATGCATGACCTGCCAGTGAAGCCAGTCTTCAGAGCTGTGACATCACAGCCTTCCTCTCACTTTACAGAGAAGAGTTGCACAGCCATTCCGTCAGATTCCTTCCTTCTTCTGAGCCAGATTTTGTATTTCTGACAGTCAAAATAATTTGTATGAAATCAAAAGGAATGGAATTAAAAAGGAGGCATGGAGAGTCCTGTCGCATCTCCTAGCTGCTGTGCCCCCTTTCTGAGATGCCAGCTTTCTAAAAGCATAGCCCATGTCAAATTGCTCGGTAATATTTACCTCTCATTTTTCCCGCCATATCAATAACTAGCTCTTGTCATCTTTAAAGTGCTTCTCAAACATTAAATAATCTCAGATTACACACTTTGTTCTTTGCATTTATCTTGACCAGCTGTCAGAGAAGGCAATTTATTTCCTC
Source organism: Otolemur garnettii (assembly GCF_000181295.1). Lineage (NCBI taxonomy): Eukaryota > Metazoa > Chordata > Mammalia > Primates > Galagidae > Otolemur > Otolemur garnettii. Next base: position 18,583,216 of record NW_003852397.1, on the reverse strand, counting down.
TCAGTTTTATTCCTCTTGGCTCTGTGTGCCTTCTGCAGTAAATTTGAATGGAAAATGAAAGGTACAACTTAGTGTGTTTCATAGCAAGGGCAATGCATAATTTTCTTTAAGCAAAATGACCTTCAGATTACTTTCAAATCGCTTATGGCTTTGTGGTTGGCGACTCAAAATATATTTTCATCACTTTTGAGTCTTTCTTAATTCCTAAATGGAAATATTAAGAACGTGAGGATTAAAATTTAAAAAAGATGAAAAACACAACAATATTAACTTTACTGTTTTCATCTATTTAAAAATGGTACCATAATTATATTGACAGAATCATAAAACAAATGAACAGGAAATTCATGTCAGTTGTTTAAAAAACGTAAAAATGTTATATTTTAAATGAAATCTTGCGACAGTAGCGTAGGAATTGATATAGCCTCTCATGTTTCTACGATCAAAGGAAAAAATAAATATAAAAAATGTGTGTTCGTTCTTGAATTTTCTTCCTATTAAAAATGTGACCAAGATTTAACTAATTTGTATGAAATCTTGTAAAATTACTCAGAGTTTCAAGGTACCAAGCCAGTCTAGGTAGTACTATACACAGAAAATGCTCTGCAAGATGCAATTCGCTGAAGCGAATCTGAAGTGCAAAAGCAATTCTTCAGATGTTCTCTGCCTAGTAGTAGTAGGAAACCTTTCACAGGTTAAATGACTAGAGGTTAGTTGATAAAAAATGTATCACGTTTCAAGTGGGCCACTCCTAAACTGTCATAATTCGTTTACTCTCCTGGAAATCATTATTCCAAAGGTTTGATTCACTTGTAGCCTCACTTGGGTCTTAAATGGCATTTCAAAGCACTCTTATTCTTCATCCATTTTAAGAACTCCCATTAGCAGTGATGGCTCAAAATCAACGGGAGGATACGATGGAAGTTCTTTCTAATTTGTCCTCCTTTGAGCACCACCTCAAGTCCAGTCTGGGAAACCTTATTATAGAATATTGGTCCATCTTGCTATCATTTCCACTAAATTGAGTTCATGAACTTGGGATCTGTATTCCCATAGGGTTTTTCAGAAAAGAAAGGAGATTTGTAGTCACTATGGTTAATTTTCACTTATAAAATCTTAAATTATCTGCCAATAATGCTCCTCATCAGCTTTTAAATCTTTTAAAAACATAGGCCTATTTGTACTGGTTGTGTTCGTTTATTACTAATTACTATGTGTACTCTTTTATTTTTCAAATCTACCAGCCAGGTCAGATTGAGGGAGGGTGAGTGAATTGTGGGATCACACCTGTGGTGCATAATGCAAGGATACATGTCGGATCTATTAGTATAAAGTATAAGTGTCTTCACACAATAACTAAGTAAATGAGATGAGGTATATATTAACCAGTGTGATGTAAGAGTTCCTGATTCTATATGAAATCAGCACTTTGTACCCTATAAATCCATGAATGTATACATGATCTATGTGTTTATGATTTAGTAAAAAAAAAAAAAAATTAAAAAAATACACCAGCCATTTAATTAGACTCTTTTCAGAAATTTAAAACACCAGATTATGAGGTTAAACTCCATTTGTCAGATCATAGGGAGCCGTGGTGCTGAGGAACAGCTTTGATTTTGGGTAAAATTCACGAGTCCATAACTTTTTGATCAACCTCATGCTGTTCCGTTGTCTTGTATTTCTCTTTTGCTGAGGTGAAGAACTCACCTTCCTGCTGTCTGGGCTTCTACAGCTGCTGCTTCTTGAAATAAGCATCAGTTAGATGCTTGGGATGTAAACATGACTGTTGTCAATTTTTGTGAAGATGGCAGTGATATTCTGGTGTGTCCCTTGCAGAGGAGCTCGATTGAAGATCAGCAGTCCAGTGACAAGTAGCTAGCCACTCCCAGTTGCTTTAGGAAGACCGTCCTCTGGCTTTTGTGGTGACCTGGGGGATGATTAGAATGTTCCCGGGAGTGATGCTTGATCACACTTTTTTTCACACCCTGACTGATGGTTCTTTTGCTACAGCTCAACAGCTTTGGCACACCTTGAGTGGAATAACATCCAGGCATTTGTCAAAGTTAAACCATCCGAGTCCTACCATTCTTGTCCCTGTCAATGGGTTTGTAACAGTGTCACGGACCTTCACCTTCTCTTTCTTTTCAATCTTGGATTTAGCCACTGTACATTCCCTCTCATACTTCACCTTCTGGAATACATAGCAGATGGCAAATATCTGCCTATTCTCTCTGGAGAGAGCAGAATTTCGGCGGCAGGGGTCTTCCCCTTCTTGCCCTTTTTGGCCTTTGGTTTCTTCTCTACAGTAACCGGCTTCCCAATATTTTCACCTGCCATCTTGCAAAATAGGAAAGAGAACTAATATGTACTCTTGAATGCATTTGGTTTTCTTTTTCCTAGGAAATATTTTATGGAATTTCCATAGAATTCCTAACATAGAATTTTATGTTACTGATCGTCTCTTATAAAGAGAATAGTACTTTTTAAGGCCAAAGAAACCAAACAAGTAAGACTTTATTAACTAGACTACTTACTTTTGCATGTGTTTTTTTTTATATTCTTCCCCTATACTTCAAAATTGTGTTCTGTAAGGAATTTATACTTTAAGTGTCCTGTGTACGTATCTGTTGGAAGGGTCCAAACTTCATTTTTTAAATTTAAAGACTTCAAGTATACTGACAATGTCCGTGCTATAATGAAATCACTTTATTTGCTCTAGATCAACTCTCTCAATTTTGCTAATGGGGCAAAACAGGTTCTATTTGTATTAATAAATTGTAGTATTTGTTCTTTTTTAGTGTCAAGAAATGAATTATATGATGAAAAATAATCAAGGATGAAAAGGATACTGAGGGAATCATAGAATTTTTTTTTTTTTTGGTTACATGGAAATATTTTAGGCTAATGTCCATACTTTTTAAATGGAAACAAATGCCTGCATTCATTGAAGAGTTAGTCCTTCACCATTTGTTTTCGAAGCCTTTCCTTAGAGTGATAATAGTAGACACAGAAATAGGCAGAGTCATAACCAGGATCACGGTGGGGGTGGTGATCGTTGTAATGAAGAAGGTGATGATGAAATACGGGTAATGTTGCACTTCAGTAGTTGTTGAATTGCCCTTTATTGACTAATTACTATGACCAGGAAATATGCCAGGTTGAAGTTATAAGTTTTATTTTCTTTTTGGCATTTTGATTAGGAAATGCATCTACAACCACGACTGTGATAGACAGCAAAAATGGATCTGTGCCCAAATCCCCTGGAAGGGTGCTGAAGAGGACAGTCACAGAAGACATAGTGACGACATTCAGCTCCCCTGCAGCCTGGCTTCTGGTCATCGCTCTGATAATCACATGGTCAGCTGTTGCCGTTGTCATGTTTGACTTAGTGGATTACAAAAACTTTTCAGGTAAGATACACAAAATGTGGCTTTTAGGTTAAAAGAATCAATGTCCTTCCCACTTCTGGTTTTGTTCCTCTTTGCATCATCTTAGCGTAAAAAATAAAACATCCCCTGGGGATCATGGAAATCCGTTTCCTTCTTCCACTTTTCTATTTTCTTCCTTTCTTGTACTCATTGGTTTCAAATGACATTGATATTCTTATTCTGGAGCTAAACAAAGGCTAATGTGCAATTTCATTAAAAACATTCATTAAAAAGTTTGAGTGGAGATTTAGTTTGGGGACTGGCACTTTCCCAAGCATTAATAAAGAATGATATTATATATAGGTTTTATATTTGGCAATATAAAACTGAGCCAAAGGACTTTTGGATAGTGAAGGATATTATATATTATTTTTAAGGGTATCTGCCATTTGGCCCCAAGCTTCTTTTTCAGACATACTCTTTGTTTCTCCACCAAACCATCCTATTTTGAGTTTCTAAAAATAAAGACAGTTAAAAGAATTTTCCCAGATTCAGTTGTAATGAAATATGTCCTTCTGGTTTTGTAGTAAAATAGGACTAAAACAAGTTAGAACATACAGATTTTCATGATGGCCTAGTCAGTCTTTAGTACATTGTTCATCCCTTTGTCTAAAGGCTTGTCATATTTTATTTATTTTTTATTGATTTTTTTTTTTGAGACAGAGTCTCACTTTATCACCCTATCACTCTATCACCCTTGGTAGAGTGCTGTGGCATCACAGCTCACAGCAACCTCTAGCTCTTAGACTTAGGCAATTCTCTTGTCTCAGCCTCCCAAGTAGCTGAGACTACAAGTGCTCACCATGCCTGGCTATTTTTTTTTTTTTGCAGTTTGGCCAGGGCCAGATTCAAACCCTCCACCCTTGGTATATAGGGCTGTCACCCTACTCACTGAGCCACAGGTGCTGCCTGCTTGTAATATTTTAAAAACGATATTTGTCTATTTCCACATCTGACATTCTTTATTAATGGTGAGTTCCTTGAGGAAAGGAATCAGTCAGGTGTTGAATAAAGATTAAGTGACTAGATAAATTAACTTATGTTTATCACTTTTTACCCCAAGCAAAAATATCACATTAACCTTTTAATGTCCTCTTTCTTATTCTTATACTCTTCCATGCCCTATTTTCTTTCTCCAATAATAGAACAGAATCAGTAGGGCCCAGTGACTATAAATAATATAAATGACATTCTGCACATGCAGAATCCCCTACTCCCCATTATGGAATTTTAATCCTTCAGCCATTACATATCAGGTATCTACTATATGTGTAGGAAATTACTTATCAGGGATTTACTATATGTATTAGAAGGTGTCAAAAGAAATAACATATAAATATAGTGAAATCATTGAACTCTATTTGGGTGCTGGCATGGAGGTGTGGTTGGGATGACTGCCAGCTGTCACAACACATTGGTAGAGGACTAAAGTGGACGTCACCTAAAAGATAGAAAGACGTCCCAGGCTGTCAACCAAAACAAAAAGGCTATTGATCTAGAGCCATAAATGTCTGCTATATATCAGCAACAATTTTAGTATATAGTGTAATGTAGGGTCCTAAAAATACAGTAGGAATGTTTATGATATAAAATTATGACCTAGAATTTTAAGTGAAAAACATTTGGTTACATTACTCTAGGACATTTTATTTCCTTTGCTTATACACTGACTGCAGCATTTCCCTATGAGAAGAAACACCGCCAGTGTAGGTGTTGTCCAGAGCACATAGTTACACTGGTCCAATGGAAGCCCTATTTTAAGTCATCTAATGTGAAAATCTAAGTATAGATAGCCGTGCATTGTATTAAAAAAAGAACAATTTTTTTGCAGTGATAATTTTTGTAGTATACTTAGAAAATTATTGACTCTATAAATAGACTTACAAGCAATTCCTAAAATATACCTATTTTAAAAATTAAAGAACTATATTTCATGATCATATTTGGTTCTAAAGTTAAATAAATGATTCAACAAGAGTTTCAAAGTGTAAATGACCTCTTATGGTTTTTATGTTAATTTTAATTGATGTAATTCACCTTTTGCTAGAGATTAATATTATTTTCACTATACGTCTTTTGTTATACACACAATAGCCTCGGAAATAATTAATTGTTAATGTTTAACAAACAAGGTCAGGGATAGAAGAAAGTTAAGAATGATTCTAAAGGCTGGAGAGTAAGGCACTGGGTCTTAGCACTTTAGAAAAGTAGGCAAATGCTTTGAAGCCATTATAAAATTGTTCCTAGAGAAATGAAAAATTTATTTTTATACATACGTACTATGCTGAATTGAGAAGAATGATTCTCTGCTGGGCAATCCTCACAATTCCTTATTTCCAGAATTTGATCTGATTTCCCAGTATATTATCTGCTGTGGAGCATGTGCAGAATTACCTTTTATGTGCTGCTTTCATATAATTTCAGCAGTTCACTCTGCAGTTCCATAACCTAGAAGTGAACATGGCTAGAAACATACCTCCTGGTCTGTGAAATAGGAATAGAAGCTTGTTTTCTATGCTGCAAAATCTGCAACTTTGACTCATCTTATCAAACAAGACAAATTTTAGGGCACCAGATACACAGACTGGAAAAGAGATTTCATCTGCCTTTCATTTCTTACTAAACATAACATCCAAACAATATCTAAATAATAGTATTGGATATTGGTGCATTTGGCTTGCTGTACTTGTCAGATTTGGTCAGAGGAGCCAGGTCACTCTGCATGATACGAGCAGGGGATTTATCATGTGGCTTCAGCCTCGTATGTAAAGCTATTCCCTCAGCATCTGGCACTGAGTTGAAGGTCAGCAGGGTGGAAATTGGGAAGGGTGGATGCACAGATTAGGGGAGACAAAGGACAAACAGAACTGAGAGAAACTCAAACTCTGATTTGTGTCTTACTACTTCAAATTATGGTGATGTGGGTGAGCTGCAGGATCAGTTGGTGTCCTTCACCTCAAAGCTGGAGGAGCCAGCCCACCCAGCAGGAGCTGGAGACATGGGCGTCTGTTGGGGCGGCCGGCACATCTGCAGTCCTGTGCACCAGCCTCAAGGGCACTGCCCTCCCCCGACCTTCAGAACAAGAACAATCCTTTCACCGTGACTACTCTTTTGCCTTTCAAAGCTAGCATAACTTTCTCCTGTGTCCACCTGTTACCTGGAATTCTGGGAATAGGACAGTGTACAAAGCCACCATATAGGACAACTAATGTAATTTATCATCCAATACCTGGATACTTGTAAGCATGAGATGAAGAGCAATTCGTATTTACCTGACCACTAGTCACACAAACCACAGTGTGTGGTCACCCTGTTATCCGGGTGTCCATGTTGTCTTTAGCTCTCGCTGGAAAGATGGCTTTGGAAAACCCCTAGGAGGGCAGGGCAACATTGTTTTTTTAGCAAATTGAGTCTAAAGGGTCATAAAGGCTGCCGGAGGTCTTATCCCCAAACTTTTGAAGACCCAACCATAAAGCTCTTTCAGAAAATCAAGGGGTGCCCTGATAATGTAGAACTTTTTCAGGACCAGAATTTGTGGGCTTTGCTTGAAATTCCTTACAAACGTCTTTTGCCTTATCTATGAAGAGCCAATTTTCTCACTCAACAGTAAGTGTAAACAAATAGAATCTTAAAGAAATGAATACAAATGAAAGCTGTAGTGGATGTTGAGAATTTTCCCTTAGGTCAGAATGTACAGGGATAAATTGTAGTAACTCATAGCTTTTCTTGTGCAATAAAAAGGGTTATAGTTTATTCGCGTCTTCATCCATAAGAGGAAAAATAATCATTCCATCGTTTCACCAGCGTGTCTCAAAGCACATCTGGTAAATTTTGCAAGCATTCCACAGAACACACTTGTTTCAAACCAATTCTGTAAGAATTAGGTAAGATAATCTATGTAAAACATACATGCCTGGGACAGAGGAGGCACTCGTTCAATGTACTTTGTATTTAAATCGTATTACGGGTAAGTAAAATCAGTCATCTGAGAAGAGAGCCAGCAAGGATATGATGGTGGGAAACATCAATTTCTTATGAAAGTCTTGCAGCCATCTCCTCATGTGCCTTTTAAATAGATTTTCTAATGAGGTGTGCCATTTATCTACTGCTCTTGGAAATTAATTTCCCTGATTTTTTTTTTCTTTTCTTGGCATTTAGCCCAGTTAAGCAGGTGCACTGTTTGTCAGGCTAAGAGCTTAGCAGAATAAAATCATTTAGGGAAGGCTCAAAGTCAGTCAGAAAGTATAAATTTAATATTTAATTACATTATATATGTGTCTATGTGTGTGTGTGTGTGTGTGTGTGTGTGTGTGCGCGCGCGCGTGCGTGTGCCTGTGACTATGTTCCTGTGTTTTAGGAGACTGGGAAGACAGAGGCACTAAATGAAACATTGTAAACTCTATCAGTTCTCATGTACACTGAGTTTTCAAGAATGGTTGACATTTTGTGTGCTTCTTGGTCTGATTCAAATCTTATCTCAAATTCCATATTTTGTGATCAGTGCCCCAGGCCTATTTGGTCTTCTTGGCTACAGCACCTATAAGGGTATATTTTATCACCCAACTCCAGTCTGCTTATGAGTGCTTAAAGGAAGCAGAGAATTCTATAATTCAATGATTCTCAGAGTCTAATAAAAGTTTACTGATCCTTCATGAAATGAATAAACAGATAAGAGAAATATACCTATTTTTAAAAAGTATTCTTAGTTTTATTTTTATTTATTTTATTTTTTTTGTTGCAGTTGTCATTGTTTTAACTGGCCCAGGCCAGGTTTGAACCCGCCAGCCTCAGTGTATGTGGTTGGCGCCGTAACCACTGTGCTACGAGAGCTGAGCCAAGTGTTCTTAACTTTAGATTACATGTTCCTACATTTTTTGTCTTAAAATTCTTTTCTGAAATTAGATATTCAGAAAAACAAGATATTGTGTTTAAATGTAATTGTTTTACAAAACAAAAGTTTGGCAATTCTCTGTCAATTCCCCAGGTTTTTGTTGGTAGTAGATTTCAGGGTCAAAAAATCCAAAAGTCTGAAATCAATGCTCTATACCACTCATGTGAAACTTAGCAAACAAAATCTTACATGAGGATTAATAAATCTGTCTGTAAAAATGAATACAATTATAAATTGTACTAGGTGCTAACACTCTAGACTCTGAAAGACAAATCTTTACGTGTCATTCAATGCTATGCATAAATTCACTTCCACTGAGAATTCTTTCTTGCACCTCCCATAAAAGTGAAGTCACTCCATCATAATTCCTCATTGTATTACTTACAATACTTACTACAATGCTTACTCACAACACTTACCCAGGGTATTGGTGATTCAGTGGTAGAATTCTCACAACACTTACCATAAGTTGTACATATTTAATTGGGTCTGATTTAAAAAAAAATTGAGAAAATTTAACATTAATTAGGGCATACTATCTCATTTCCTACTTCTTTCTTCCATTTTCTTTTATTTTTAATTACTATAGATACATAATAGTTGCCTATCTTTATAGGGTGGGTGTGTTTCTTTAATATCTCTCTTCTCTACTCATAAACTTAGAAGGAAATTATTTCACTTACTTGATTTTTCTAGTGATTCTAAGTATTTAGAGCAAAGTAGGAACTCACCAAAACATTTGAATGACTATGGAGATGAAAGAATAAGTGAGGGCGGTGCCTGTGTCTCAGTGGGTAGGGCACTGGCCTCATATACTGAGGGTGGCGGGTTCGAACCTTGCCCAGCCAAACTGCAACAAAAAAGTAGCCGGTCATTGTGGAGGGTACCTGTGGTCCCAGCTACTCAGGAGGCTGAGGCAAGAGATTCCCCTAAGCCCAGGGCTGGAGATTACTGTGAGTTGTGAAGCCAAAGAACTCTACTGAGGGCAACAAAATGAGACTCTGTCTCTACTGAAAACAAAAAAAGAATGAATAAATGAGTGAATAAGTACATGGATAAGGGAAGTATCAATGAATATACTTCAAATGCTCAATAATTAGCAAAGTATCACTTTATAAAATATTAGCATTCAAAGATACTAATAGTATTAAGATTCACATTGAAAGTACTTTTCAAAACACTGTCTCCGTGATTGAATCATGTGCATCTCAAAGGTATAGACTGTCTTATTCATTGCCCTGCTTACTGTCTGACATACAGTGTTCAATAACATTTGTGTAATTTAAACAGAAGCTATTTGCTAATCTGTTTAGCATCAATAACTGGCAAACAATTAAAAACACTAGAAAGTAATAACAACAAAAGAACACAGGGACTTCAAGACAAGAAGGATAGTAGCCTAACGAAGTCCCTGGGAGCTAGAGTACTAGATTCGATCCCAACTCTATGAACTAGCAGCTTTGTAACATGGAGCAAAGTATTTCTCCTTCACCTCAGTTTCATCCACTGTAGGTAATAGTAGTACTTGCTTCATAAGGTTGCTGTGAGCATTGAGTGAGTTTATATGTATAACACTTGGAATTCCTGAGTGACATGCAGTAATTGTTAATAAACCGTAGCTAGTATTATTTTAATTTAATCTTCATGACCTTAAGTATATTTCAATGCTTCTGAAAGATGAACAGACATAGTTCAAAAGAGAAATTGACAACGTGAGTTCCAATTTTTGAATATCATGTGAATATACATTAATTCTCACAATTACACAACAGAAACTCAGTGATTAAACTATCCTATTTTATGTTGAGGGACTACGGGAACCATTCCAAAATGGTTTATTAATTGTATAATATTTGTAAGCACATAACTCACGGCATTGTATGCTACGTTTTCATGTGATAAAAAGAACTTCAAAGTTATTTCTTCAGCTAACATTCAGCATTAAGACAGGTAAAGAGAATATAGTCAAGAATTTCTAAGACTAAACTGAAGCCAATGCTCCGTGTCACTCAATTGAGCTCATTTACTAAATGATTAGTTCGTCAGGATATGCTAAGTACTATATTATCTCTTTTTCATTGGTCTGTTAAATTTATAATATAGTTTTTTAGGTAAGTCATCCAACTGGAGCACTGTGCTATTTCAACTGGTTTTTTACTATCAGAAAATTAATTCTATTGAAGGCTAGCTTGGAAGCAAATCTGTAGAAATCTATAAACCTATATAAAACTTTATTTCTCCCTTCCTTATTGTATGCATAACATTCAAATTTCTGTTTATAATTAACATGTGTGTTTTTTTTTTAAGGAAAGCAAATTAATTTTCTAATGTATAGAATAGCCACCTCTTTTGTATATACTTATTCACAAAATTATAATAGGATTACCTCATTCTCATGTTGTTGGTACTGGACAAAGAGAGTCTAGCCACCTGTCGCTGTCAGCAATACAGAGATGGGGATAGGTCTACCAAACTTTGTCAGGGCCCAGTATTCTGCAGAACAGTGAGAATAGTGATTCCAAGACTATTCTGTTCTTGATTTCTCACAATCACAGTTTTAGACATAATAGTTCACAGTAAAAACTGCAATAACCCTTATTTTAAATGATAATCAGCAATACTCAGTGACAATCTATGGCAACATTTCCCATTTAAAAGTTAATTTCCTAAATTAATCTTAAGCAAAAACCACAATAACCCTTATTTTAAACAATTATCAGCACAACTCAGTGACAAACTTTTATAACATTTCTAATTCAAAAGGTAATTTCTAAACTATTCAACATGGAACTCTTTAGGGTGGGAGCTAAATTTACAAAACAGTAAGAATGGGAGACTGGAGGTCAAGACCAGCTGTGTCATCTGCCCCAGCCTGACAGACTTCATCTTATTCTCACTGTGTGCTTTCCTTGATATTTGACATAGGTAAAAGAAGCCCAAAGTTGTTTGTGGCTTCACTTTGGAATATAAAGTGCCTATGATTTGACGCGGGTCTAGCCCCGGTTAGCTGGAAATATTCCCAATCTAAATAGCTGCTGCACGATTATGCTGGTGGAAAATTGATAGGTTGGGGTCATATTGAGAAAGAGACATGAAATGTATATCCATATCCATTCAGTAATACTCTTTTTTCCTCAAAAAGTAACAATTGAGTAATAGCAAAAGAACCATTTAGAAACATTGCCATGAAACTGTTATATATTGAAATATCCACAAAATTTTAACTAAGGATGCTTGCATTTAATTTCATTAGGTTCTACACAAGTGCAGATTTCTAAACTACTGAAGTAAGTTAATAGTAAAGATGAGTATGGGAAAATTTTAATTGAGAAAGTTTTTAAAAGCAGAGGGAAAATGCCCATGCCTCAGATGTTGAAAGGCAAGGATTGGAGCTACAGTATGACTATTCAAATGTAGATTAGCAACAGTGACAGTCATTTCCGTCTGCAGTCAATAAAACAATTAACTCACCAAAAGTGCTTTTAAATCAGGATCCTAGTTTTTCTTTGATTTTAAAGCATCTAACTATCCAACATCTGCAAGTATTTTATTTTTTTCAAAATTGCAAATCAAATGGGTTTTATCTTTTAGAATCCAATGTACTTCAGGAGTTTTTCATCCCACCCTTTATTTTATTTTTTTCATGATAATCACTTCCAGTCTGTTTGGGCTGCTGTTACAAAATGGCATAAACTGGGTAGCTAATAAATGGCAGAAATGCATTTCTCCTAGTTCTGGAGGCTGGGAAGTCCAATGTCAAGTTGCCAGCAGATTTAGTGTTTGGCAAGAGTCTGCTTTTCATCTGTATCCTCACCATCATGGAAGAGAGGACTGAGCTCCTTTAGACCTCTTTTATCAGGACACTAAATTGATTCACATGGGCTCTGCTCTCATAACTTAATCATCTCCAAACGCCCCAATCCAAATACATAACCTTAGGGTTAGGATTTCAATATATGAATTTTGAGAAAGGCACAAACATTTAGACCACAGAACTCACAGAAGGGAGAAGGACTGGTTATTGTAATCTAATATGGGTATTATCCAGAATTGTGAGGGAAGAGAGAGAGAGAGAGAGATGATTAGGGAGACAGAGAGAAATGAGAGAGAGAAAGAAAGAAGAGACAGTGTTGCCAGAATTCCTGAAGTAGGTCCTCGGCCTCAGAGTTTCAAAGAATGAACCCACAGACCACAGACATCAGTGATAAGACAGAATTTATTAAGATACAAAGGAGTAGGTCAGAAAGGAAAGGTACCAGAGCTTCTGGCAAAAGTGGGGAAACCCAAGTGTAAAGTCCCCTATGTGGGTCCCTCTTCTAGGAGCTTTAGACTATTTTGGGAATTATGTGTGGCCAGAACTTGACAGACTTCAATGCTGATTAGCTTCATGACCTAATTACCTAGTCTGAAATTCAATGACCTAATATTTAATTGGTATTTCTGGTTGAACCATAACCAGTTTAGGTGTTAGTGAAATAAATACTCAAATTTATTTTAAACTACATAGTCAATTTCAAGACATTTTATTTCATAGTTTGAATTTCACATTTTTGTCCACAGGAGTATCCTTGAAATAATATTATATGCTCTATACAAAGTTATCCAATGTTCAGCATTTGGCCTTTGCCTCTGCATTTCATTACTATTTTTACCTTTGATCTTCCTAAATCTCTAGCAGTTAGCCACGACCTCTCCATTTAACCCTTTAGCGTAAATAAAAGTAAAGAGCCAGTGTAAGTGGACTTACAGGGAGAATCTTAAAATGTAAAACTCGGTTAAATATTTCGAAGATGGTACAGCTGTATTTTACAAGTGATTTGGGGCCATTAATCATATTAAAGGTACACACATCAGCATATATGCAGTTTACTTGATTTTAGTTTTGGTAGCACAACTTTGAAAAAAATCCTTGCTTCTGCTTAGTTCCAAATATTTAAATTCTGGGAGGTCAGGGGCAAGCCTTAGCTGTTTCATGAGTCCTGATGAAAGCAGTGTTTGGATTGCATACACCCTGCCAAGGTTGGCTGCGAGGTCACAGTGACTAAGTGATCTCAGGGTTATTTTTATAGCAGCCTACATTTATGGAGTACTGCCATATGTTTGAGTGAAATAATTATGAAAATTGCATTGATAATTATTTCTAACATTTCCTGGATCACTTATTCTACCTTAGGTGCTTTATACCAAAAAGTTTCTGTACCAGGAGCTTGAGTGAGCACCAATAAGTGCCATCTGGTGCAGCCAGAGTTGCATGGGCAAAGGGTCAGAAGATGCCTGGGACCACTGGTCTCTTGCCGTTCTTTGGGGTGGCTCAGATACATGCAAATGGGCAAATCTAAATACTGCATCTTTTAGATACCTCTTCCTTTGAAAAAAGAAAAGAAGCAAGAGGGTAGAATTAAAGTTGAGGAGTAAATAGTTCAGGTTTGGGTACCATGCAGTCAGTGTTCAGATGTCAAACCCTCAAGGGAATACTGGGAATGTCATCTGTGCAGCACTGTCAGGCCTGGGAGAAGCTGAGATCATACCCAGGCCTTCTGTGGATGGGAAGGGAAGCACGGAGTCCTGGCTAGTGAACGTAAAAGATCCTCGGGTCATTTGACACACAGTCTTGCTTCTTTCTCCACAGTGACACTGATTACCAGGCATGGTACCATGTGATTCATATGTGTTATCCCATATAATGCTCAGGTGAGCTTTGTGAGGAAATATTGTTATTCATATCATCATTTTACAGTTCAGCAAACTGAAGCACAGTGCTTTATCATTATTTTTCCACTATATAATATCATTTGTCAGAACTGGGCATATCAAGCATTTGTGTATGGAAGGGCTGAATAAAAGGATAGCTGACATGAAGTTCAAGGTCTATGGTTACTGCACTCACTCTTAGAATAGTAACCTTGGGAAAGCAGAGACATCCATAAATTTATAGACATGGTAAAAGTTAATCTTCTCAATATCACACAGCTGTTAGGGGAAACTTCCAGAACTAGAGAGAGAAACCAGGGAAGCACTCACTTTGGTTATAAAATTTAAAAGGCCTCCAAAATAATTCAGTAATTAAACAATAGCTCAATGAAACATTTAAAACTTCAAAGACATATGATGAAGAAAATATCAAAATTTTAAGTCAAGACAGGTTCAGTATTAACTGGTTTTTCCTTTTATGTCTGGATCCTGAACTTCAATGCTATCCCTCTGAACTCAGAGCCTACGCTTGTAACCATTATTTGTTGACATTTCTTTTATATGAAAGATAAAGAAGAGTTGAATATAACTTACTGAATATTAAACCAATAGTCAAAGATAATATTGAAAAAAGGGACTTGATTCTTTAGAAGAAAAGCAAAGAAAATAACTAATTTCGGATAAAGTCCCATTTAGAATCTCAAGTATGTATATAGTTGGGCTTCAAACAGAGGACAAATAAAAATCATATTTAACTTTAAACTTTTAATGGCCTCTTGCTTTTCTTGTGCTCTTTCCCACCTCCAAGAATCCAGTTATTAACTACAGGTCACCTAAACCTGTTTCCTTTGAATCTAGGGGTGCCTTTTTCTCTAAGAAACATAGATACCATTAAGAGTGACATGAACCCAAGAAATATTTCTTATCATGTATAATAGAAGCTCTGATGATAGGATGATGCCAACGTCAGATAATTTAAGACCTCAGCAATGTCATTACGGACGCAACTTCGGTCATGTTTAGTCTTTGCCTTTCTCAATGAGTCAACCACTGTCCTGATGATTACAAGATAACAGCCCTGGCTTTAGGTTTTTATGCTCCCATTTGACAAAATCCTTGTTCCTCCTTTAAAAGCAAGAAAACTCCTCCTAGAATCTCCACACCCGAAATCTTACCCTAGAAGGAATTATGAGTTTATAATTTTTAAATTAAAAATCTTGTTCTGTTCGTTTCCACATGGGTACAAAATCTGGCTCCGTCACTCACTACATATGTAAACTTATGCAACTTATTTAAATTCCCTGTGCCTCTGTTTTCTTATATTTAAAAAAAGGGATAAAATAATAAATCTACTGCATTGTGTTATTGGGAGGGAAGGGAGTTAATTTAGGTAGAGTTCTTAGAACGGTGTCTACCTACTACTGTTTTTTATGATGATCTTCACTGTCATATACACATGTATAATTTAACCTGTGGAAACATGAGAAATGAGAAAGTACAGGCTGAATGTGGTGGCTCACGCCTATAATCCTAGCTGTCTGGGAGGCCCAGGTGGGTGGATGGCTTGAGCTCACAGGTCTGAGACCAGCCTGAGGCAGAGTGAGACCTTGTCTCTAAAAATAGCTGGGTGTTGTGGCAGGTGCCTATAGTCTCAGCTACTCCAGAGGCTGAGGCAAGAGAATTGCTTGAACCCACGAATTGGAGGTTGCTGTGAGTTCTGATGCCATGGCACACTACCAATCATGATGACAAAGTGAGACTCTGTCTCCAACAACAAAAAAATAAATAAATAAAAAAGAAAGTACAATTACCTGAGTGTCTGCTTAAAAAGAGGATGTCAATAAAATCTTTAGTTGAACTGTATATGTTTTTCATTGACATGTTTGAATGTGATGACTGAAAGAAAAGAATCAACTTTAGGCCTAATACCTTATCTGAGTATGTGTGTGTATGTGTGTGTGTGCACACTTAGGTTTCCAGAAAAGTTTTCTACCTGGCTGAAAATCAGCAACTGTTCCAAACCAGCAACATTGACTTCACAAAAATAGCTTGATCTTACTCTTATAGAGCCAGGCTATATATATATATATGTCTGCAAATTACATATAGTACATTTAAGTGATAATTAAACTGGTATGTGTTTTGCTAGATTTTATTATTAAGGTCTTGAGTTAATGCTTAAAAAGAAGAAGAATGGGGAAATAGTCTCAATCTATTCTGATCATAAAAATCCCATTTTCAATATTCTTCCTTTAGATATGAAACATACCAGTGCTAAAAATGCTTTTAAATAGTGCCAGTACAATCCAGTTCCTTACATATGATTCTTTTAAAATCCTCAATTGCAATTATAAAATTCCATTCCATTTCCTTTCTCTGATGTTTAATCTTACCATTCTAACTACAATTTCTTGCTCACATAAAACTCTTTGAAATGCAGTAAAATGGGGTACAAAGCAAGGGAAGATCCATTATCAATGAACCATGGAGATAGGCTTCCCTGAGACCAGCATTTTACAGCTTAGGTGCTCTATCAATTCTCTAGAATAGAACATAAAATTAAAAATGTCTCCAGTGGTCATCTCTCTTATATGATTTCTGCCCCTCCCCCGCCCCTCCTCCCCACCCCTCCATCTATGGGATCTTACTCATCAGCACAATCTGTGGAATAAGTCTCCCATTTGAACAATGCTAAAAACACCCATCCACTATCATTCTAGTTCTTCTTTTAACATTACCTAATCTTAGTCTTTACAGTAAAATATACGAATGCTCCGATTTTTTCCATTTGATTTTGAATGTATTCCACTAAAATTGTTCTTTTAAGGTCACCGGTGACATCTTCATCATTAAATCCAAGTGTCCAATCTCAGTTTTCATCTTACTTAACCTGTTAGCAGCATTTGCTGGTTTGATCACCGTATCCTTCTCAAACGCTGTATTACTTGATATCTGGTGCACTACTCTGCTTTGGTTCTCTTCTCTCTCTCTCTCTTTCTCTCTCTCTGTCTCTCTCTCTCCCACTCTGGCTGTCACTGTCTCTGTCAAGTCTCCTTCTCTGAATCCATTGCTGGTTCTCCTCATTTCCCTGACTTACCTTTGTCTCCCTAAACTCTAAATGTTCTTGCTTTACTTTTTTGGAGATCTCATTCAGCATCAGGTCTTTGAATACCTCTATCCTCTGGTAGACTCCCAAGTTTCTATCTTCAGGAGCAACTTATCTTTTGTGGATCATACTGAGTTATGTAAATGTCTACATGTCTAGGTAGGTATCTAATAGGCAACTCAGCTACTTTTCTCCTCTCCCCTGCAACAAAAATCCTGTTTCTGGCCAGGTGCAGTGGCCTACGTCCATAACCCCAGAACCCTGGGAAGCCATGGCGTGTGGATCACTTGAGCTCAGGAGTTCAAGACAAGCCTGCGCAGAAGCAAGAACCTGTCTCTACTAAAAATAAAAAACCAGGAAGAGGTTGACTTGAGCCCAAGAACTTGAGGTTGTTGTGCGTTATACTGCCAGGGCTCTCTAGTCAGGGCACCAGAGGGAGACTATATCTCAAAAACAAACGAACAAACAAACAAAAAATCCTGTTTCTTCTATAATCCTCCTGCATCCCAGCAAACAGGTTTTACATTCTTCCAGTTTCTCACACCAGAAATCTTAACATTATCCTGACATCTCTGTCTCTCATATCCAAAATCTGCATTGGAAGCATTCACTATTAATGCTACATTTTTAATTCATTTAGAATCCGACCACATCTCACCACACACACTGTTACTACCCTAGTAAAAATCACTGTTAACTTTCTCTTGGATTGCTTGTTTCTTTACTCATTTCCCTGTTTCCTTCCCAGCATTATTTTAGTCATCAACACAACCAGAGAAGCTTCATAAGTCGAGGCACCTCATTCCTCCTCTCAAACTTTCCAATGACTCCCTATTTCAACCAGAGTAAAAGTCTACTTTGAAGTACTTGACCTTTAGATAATATAATACATTGGTATAATTCTCATCTCTTAAATATATCAAAGGGGGAAGAATCTCTGAAAAGCTAGTTTTTGAAACTAAGGAAACATTTCTCTAAAATTTAATTATAAAAAAAAGTAGGTGCAATTTATACCATATTTTTAGGTGGACCACCTCTTCAATTACATCTTAAAGTCTACTCTTGCCTCTTTAGAAAAACTTTCATATAATTAGCAGAACGACATTTTGGAAGTTCCCAGTCTGTTTGTTCGCCTGTTTTATTATTAAATCTC
Organism: Otolemur garnettii; assembly: GCF_000181295.1. Lineage (NCBI taxonomy): Eukaryota > Metazoa > Chordata > Mammalia > Primates > Galagidae > Otolemur > Otolemur garnettii. Next base: position 18,564,944 of record NW_003852397.1, on the reverse strand, counting down.
TCATTTTACATTTATATTTCCTAGGACATAAATGAAGGAAGAATTGTAGAGTTCAGTTTTTCCCGATTTTATCCACTGCAGTTTACTAAATGTTCAAATATTTTTTTTAGATACTGGGTTGTCTAACAAGCATAAATCCAATTTAATCTAGCTTGAACTTCATATAATCACTACTTGACAATTCTAGGTTCTTCCTGAAGTATCAAAAATTATAATAAATGGACCTATCGGTCTTAATTTAAGCACAGCTACTTTCATCAACTTACATACCTTGTTTGAAAATTTACACAGCTGTCTTCTCCATGATACTATCCTGTATAATATAGGGCAAAAAATGATTTCTTTCATTCCTGAACATCCATAACTTAGGGTTTATTTGCAATTTGGGTAACATAAATACTATACACACTATTTAAATTCATTGTGATTTTTCCCTGTGCTGAACTCAGTATTACTTAGATTACATATTTCCCTAGGGCAATTTATTTCTTGGCAACCTCATAATGTTGGGTACCAGAGGTATCCAATAACTTTTATTTTTAATTGAATGCACATGCCTATTATGGCAAGCTATAGTTTCTCTTTCTGAGCAAATAATTGTAGGTGGGGGATATTTAAATTGTTAAAATTAACACATTCTTTGTGTCAAAAGAACAAATCAGGAAAAACAGCTTTTCTTAGGTTCTTTGGAAATGATTGCAAAATGGGTCTTTTGTTTTTGATTACTTTTAGCAAGCTCTATCGCCAAGATTGGCTCAGATCCTCTCAGACTCGTACACGATGCTGTGGAAGAAACCACGGACTGGATCTACGGATTCTTTTCTTTGTTGTCCGATATCATCTCCTCTGAAGGTGACGAAGAAGATGAGGGCGGGGACGAGGACACGGACAAAGGTATAAAAAGCATAGAGACATATCTAATTCCCAGGATGAATATTAGAGATGTGTTTCAGGTGCTTGCTTAAGTTTAAGCTTGAATGAGCACTTGGGTAAAGCTAAACCAAAATGAATACACCCTGAGTGCTAAATGCATAGCAACAGGCTGCCCAACACAGTAAATTCGTCTCTATTTGATTTCCATCTTATAATTTATCTGCCATTATGGCAAAGAGTCAAAATTAAATGCTCATGTTAGTGTCGCATTATAGCACAGAGAGCCTTGCAGTGCAATACCGTGAATCCTCAATATATTTGTTTGGGAACGAAATTAGCTATGTTTCAAGTTTATCTCTAGGAAAATTGAAATAAAAACCGTACAGCTAAAATTACATGTAAATGTGTTTAAAGATAAGTCATATTTATAGTCAAATAGCAGAAGAAGACCTAAAAGCTAAAAGCACAATAAAAGAGTAACTTTTAAAAATTAATTTGTACTTTAATAGAACATTACAGGAAAAAGCAATCCAGTCTAGTGAGGGCATATGTATTTATTTATTGAAGGAATCTAATGGTGGTGGGTATGGAATGGAGGGACACATTCTAAATGTCACACATTTATGTCACTAATCGATGTGTTCTCCCATTTATTAAATGAATAACAGGAAATAGCCAGCCTGAACCACACAAAAATTGCCCCTGAATGGGCATGAAAGAGCAAAGCATTGCGATTCTGTCTTTCAGTATCATTATTCATCGGTATTCGTCATCAGAAATCAGATGGTCATCCTTGTCTATCAGGAAAACTCTTAGGATTAAAAGCTCTTCCATAATTTTATCTGAATTTGTATCTCTTTGGCCTGGCTGAGAGATCAAGATAAACAATAGAAAACTGAGATCAATCTAATATATAATTTGGATCAATGCCACAATTTTATTGAACGCATAGAAATGATAGTATCTCAAATAAAACTACAAGGTTCATATTTAAAACTGAAATTTGGAAAGCAGCATAATGTAATTACTATAATTTTCAAAACTAACAGATTAGAATAAAGTTACAAAAGAAAGTAGGAAATAGGTGAGGATAAGTTTTGCTGTGCCAAAAGTTTTCCTAATTTACGGCTTTTGTCTTGGTTTAGGAGAAAAAGAGGAGCCTCCCTTGAAAAAAAAAGGTAGGTTGTTTTCATGCTTGAAAAAAATTCCTTTTCTTTTATGGTTAAGTTGATTTTCAGCTTGACTCAAATATATTTTACTTGAGTTGTAACCTTAATTTTTTTAATATAGAGGTTTTGCTTAACAATTAGATCAACATTTATGGTCAGTCATTTTAATTTGTGCCCGTGAAGTTCATCTCCCTATTTTTCAGTTGGATGCCATCTTCAGCAGATGTGTTTGAATCCATCTATATGTGTACCAATGTGAATTGCAATTTTAAGAATAAGGGCAGAGTTCTGTAGCCTTGGAAGTGGCCCAGATGACAATGACATCTGTGACTTTTATTCTCATACTATAGCCAAATTTATAGACTTCAAGCTTTTCTTCTTATATTATTGTCAGTATCATTTTGCATTTCAGGTGACAGCTTGAGACAGGATAGCTGAGAGAGTGAGGAGCACAGCAATCCTAGAGGCAGAGGCATATATAGTCGGTGTGCATTCTGAGTCACTCTCAAGAAGTGAAGTCACCCGGACATGCTTGTGTATAGTGCAAAGTGTTTTCTTTTGCGGAAATAGCGAGGGTCTTCAGTGATGAAGCAGGGTAGTCGCAATCCAAATGATAAGAGTTGTAAGCCCAGGAAAGAGGAGTACAGCTATGGGACAAGGACCTCAGAGGGACAGGTGTTTTTATAGGAAGGAGTAGGAACTATGTCTGGAAGAGGCAAGAGGGAACAGATGGTACCACCCTGAAGCACCTTGGTGTAAGAGTACAACCACCACTTAAGCCAGACTTGACACAACTGTGAAGGTTTCATTACTGCTGCACATGATTAACTGTAGGTTCCTGAGAGTATTTACCGCAGAGAAGAGCACACTGGCTTCTGATGCTTTCTCCCATGACCTACAGTGGGTTCAGTTATGGGGATCCGGACAGAGAGATCCAAACCTGGAGCCTCAGCTGTGCCAGAGCAGATGACAACGACTCTTCTATCTGGTGTAAGAATGTACTTAGTGTATACCCATTTAGAAAAATTGAGTTTGTAGCTAATGCAACCAAAAAATGAGCCAAACAAGTGAAACTCAACCGTGGCAAAGGCCTTTAGAAGTGAATCTGTTTTTTTGTAAAGTTCTGCAAAGAGATAGAAAGAGTTTCTTGACTCATGATTTTGGGATGTAGACTCAAGAACTCCAGACAGACTTCAGCCATCAACTTGAGGTGTAGAGATTCTAGATCAGACTAGAACGTCTAGACATCAAGGAGGAGCATTTTTATAGCTGATCCAGTGCATAGTGACTAGAATAGCTAAATTTTAAGTGAACTGCTAGTCAGTGTCTGGAAATAATAGCTTATGCACTTTTTTTTTTACTTGAAAGTGGAAAAAAGAAAAGCAGATAAGGATGCTTTCTCATTTATACTTATAAATTGAATTCCACAGACTATCATAAGGTCATATTCTCTATAAATTGATACATACTATTTAATAAAATATCTTTTCTTTCCTTTTGATTTAAATTTTCTGTTAAAATTCATTTAAAATTAACTTTCCTGTAATGAGTAGCATAAATTACAAATCCACACAAAGCTGTTTAACTACTGTTTCCCCAATTATTGCCTTGATTCACCAAATGAAACTTCCAGCAGAACAACTAGTAAATCGTTGTTTAGGATACTATTTCCCCTTCAGAAGAAATGATCATTAGTCAACATCATATAAGGGAGATGTATAGTTAAATACATGTACACTAATGTTGTGAAGGATTATGGACTTGAAACTAGGAGAATTAAAATCACCTGAATGTATTTTTTAATAGTCTTCACAAAACTACATAAAAGAGTGGGCATTTCGGTAAACATCTTATACACCCTACTTTGGGTACAGAGGCTAGGTAATAATAATTGAAAGTGGACTCAAGGAAATACAATTCACTGCAATTACTTTTATGCATAAACTTTCCTTTTGTGGAGACCTAGAGACAATGAGAACTTTTCAGTAGCGCATATCATTTTATAAAGCATTTCTAATATACATTCTGCAATCTAAAGTATGCTTGTGATATAATTATTAGGAGCGAGATTCTATAAGCTTATTTTAATCTCATCGTGAGTTTTTTTCCCTCATTTTCATATTTAAAAATTTTGGTCGAAGATGTAAATTTTGGGATAATCTAGAATCTCTTAAAACATTTGATTCTTACACATCTAGACGCCCCCAACAGTGCTCTTTCCAATTCATATATATTCGGTAGTGTTTAGCCCTTCTATAGTTTCTAAATTCTGAATTATTAGGCTGTGGCATATGTTATTCAACTGCCCTACGTTTACCTAATTTTATTTACGTGTATTTGAATTAATCGTATTTAAAATGTTCATTTTATTTGTCCAGTTATTGCTATTCTGACCAAATAAAAATTCAAGTGACTGGTTATTTACGAGTTTAGTCTGGTGGTTCTAACTCGATGTGGCATAATAGTCCAGTCAAGTAATCTCGTAGTTGCAGTACTGAGTATTAAACATATTATTAATATGGATGATGTTTTAAATCGGCTATGCTGTGGCTTATGTTGTTATATATAAACATAGCTTTGGGGTGTTACATGTAGTACCTAGTATCCTTATATTGGTCACGCATATTTATTTTTTTCAACTTGTCAAAATTTCAAACATTCAGTTCTCCTAACAAACACTTCGTCACGAGGGTTCAAGATCCTAAACTACTGGAAAATATCATATTTTTGTCATATAATTATTTAAAAATTACAACTATGAAAACATAATATTATTGTAAACCACATATCCTGAAGAAATTATGAATGATGGATAGTGAGTGTACTGTGCATAGCTGGAAGCGGTGTTTTTCATACCAGAGTCCACATCATGGATGTGTTAACACTTCTCTTTCCAGGGGCAGATGTGCAGGTAGCTTAAAAGGAATCAAATGCCATTTGAAGGTATTCCTAAAATTGATTTACCTGAGAAGATCCCCAGGTTTTTAAGAGTAATATTTCTACTTCAAAAGATGAAGAAATATCCTCCATGTATCTCTAAATTGCTAAAATGCCAACCAAGAGACAATTAGCGGACTGGCCTTCCAGCCCTGTCTACTACCGTGCATACATCTGCTAAGTGAGAAACCCTGTGTTCATACCTGGTGCTCTGTGTCGTGAGAAGGGGGTCTGAAGTCAGCCATAAAGTAGAATGGAGTGACGGAGCAATGACAAGTGTCATTGAATAACTTTGCTTCTTATTTAGCTACTTAACATGAGAGCCCATTGTTCTTGAGGGAGAGCATCAAGAGGGCAAACATCAGTAGGAGAGACTGAAAGTTAAAATGGCTTTTAAAAATTTGAATGCAAGCAATTCTTTCGGTTCTTCTCAACACTTGTTCCTAGGAAGTATCATTGGCATAGAGAATATATATTTTGAAACAAACAACGCTATGTAGATTACTGACACTCATTCTTTTAAATACTTTCTAGGACAGCTAAAGTTTAAAAGTGTACTGAATAAATCCAGGGATGCCACATTTCTGTACTTCCTTTCAGGTTGATTGCATATTGTTCAAAACCCAACATATGAAACTATACGACACTTAATCTAACCATAGTCAAACCTCATTTTATTTCATCTAATATAAAATCTTCAGCATTTTCTACCTCCTTGACAAAAAATTAAATTATAGACTATTTGTGGGACCAATGAACTATCTGTATGTATGTATATGAATGTATCTGTGTCTATGTTTTATATCATGTATACATTATTTATAGTATGTGTATTTTCTACTCCTATTAAAAGGAAATTATATGCTAATGTTCGGATGTTGTATGCATACATACACTTTCAGCATATCTTATCTTTTGCTTAATATATTGTAAAATTTAATATAATAGTTGATATAGCTATTTTAGTTATTTCTTTTATATTTGAAACTTATTTATTCACAAAAGAAAGCATCAGAGTTTTATAATTCCTTCATATAGAAGTAGTGTCATACCAAATGTGTTTCTCACACTTCTATCTTTGTCAGCAACTTAAACTTTCGTCTGTAGGTAACACAGTGTTGGTATAAATAAAATATAATAGAACATTGACTTTTCATTTTATAACTTATTATTAAATTAAGTTTATTATATTAAATCCACATTATAGCACTTAAATCTTTTGATCTACTTTTAATAACAGCTCCAAAATTTGTGGCAAAAATTATTGCTTTCTTCATAATTCTCTCAAGGTATAATTTTAAAAAAATTGAGTTAAAAATTATATTTTTTGACAGAAAATAACTTTGATTTGTGTAAGAAGTTTGAACACAAAGGGTGGCTTTGCTCACTATGTAACATAGGGACAATTTTTTCATAAATTAAATGAGCAGCAGATCAAGGTATACATGAAATATACTCAAAGGAGGAAATACATTCACAAACTCATAAGGCAATAACATTTTATCCAAAATTATTACAATACACAATATTTTTATTTTTCTCAACTCTTTCTGAATATGTTGTTTATTCAAGGTACCACTATGTGAAAGTCGTAGATACATCAAATAGTCATTTAGAAGGCCTCTTTACTTCCCCCAAATTCAGGAAATTAATGAATTTGACATCACAGTAACAAATCTTTTGCCACATGTGTTTTTTCAAGTCTTTGTTTCCAAGAAAAGTGAGGAATAATCTATCATTTTGGATCATTAATGGATCAATTAATGGATTAATCATTAATCCATTACTCAACTGAGAGATCATAGAAAATAAATTTCTTATTGATTCTTTATGTTATTCTGACATTACTTGAAAGGAGACTAAAAAATTGAATAACATTGCCATAACAAGATTGGGTGTACGTGTGGATGTGTTTGTACGTGTGTGAAGGCCTCTCAACATTTGTATCATTACAAGTAAAAAATAAGGCTCGACTTGTTGATGAACTCTATTTTATTATAGCCATCAATCACAGTTATCCACAGATACCTGAACTATTTTTAAAGCTCCTTTCATCTCATAAAGACATGCTATTCTAAAAAAAAAAAAAATTCTTTTCAGATTTAATAATTGTTTATAAAAATTTGTGGTAAATTGACCTCTAGATTCTTATATTCTTATGAAGGTTAATATATTATAGGATATGAAATCACAGAGTATGAAGAAAAGTTTTCAATTTCAGTATAAAAACATTACGTTCTCTGGAGAATCAAGATGGTATTATCAAGAAAAGTTTTCTTCCAAGCATAAAAATATCTTGCTCTTGATAAAAATTTTGTGAGAGAGGTGACATGAAAATAAGAATTTAAAGAAGAGCGGCACCTGTGGCTCAAAAGAGTAGGGCACTGGCCCCCTATACCGGAGGTGGCCGGTTCAAACCCAGCCTGGCCAAAAACTGAAAAAAAATAGAGAATTTAAAGACAAAAGGGAAATATAAACATTCCCAGATGTTAATTTAAGAAAGAGTTTCTTGGACAGGGCACAGTAGGTCACCGCTGTAGTCCTAGCACTCTGGGAAGCCAAAATGGCAGATTGCTTGAGGTCAGCCTGAGCAAGAGTGAGACCCTCTTTCCATAAAAAAATAGAAAAATTATCCAGGCATGGTGATGCATGCCTGTGATCTCAGCTACTCAGGAGGCTGAGGCAGGAGGAGCACTGGGGCCCAGGAGTTTGAGCTTGAAGTGAGCATGAGAACACAGCTGCACTCCAGCACACACAACAGCAAGACTCTGTCTCATTAAAAAAAAAAAAAGAAGAAAGAAAAGGAAAAGAAGAGAGCTTGTTGGTGTATATTTTTAATTGATAACCAGGTCTCAAAATACTGTAGTTTTAGAATTCATCAACCCAGTTTTTTAAAGAGGTGTAAAGATTTTATTTTTAAATGTCAGCATTTATAACAATGTAGAAATTATTTGCAACCTTTTAACTCATGATGAAAACTTTTAGGAATTGTTTTCAAAATGTGTGAGGAGATATAGAGTGTTCCAAAATTTTCTAAGAAATATAAAATGAAAAATATTGACAATAACTATAATAGATAATGATTTTTTTTTTTTTTTTTTTTTTTTTTTTTGCTTTCTGGCCTAAGACTTCACCGTGGTCCAGGAGTATCCTTAGATGATCAATGACATGTTTTATTCCTTCTTGGTTAAAGTTAATTAACAAACTTATTTTCCAATTAATCTTTTTTAAATGTTTTCTATGTGCCAAGAAGTGTACTCAGAAGATGTATGTATTTGTTTAGAGCACTATGGGCTGGTGATGAAAATTTATTAAATAGAATCAATTACTGTGATGAAGCTTTTATGTAATATTGCTCAAGCCAGTATGAATGTAACCGGGTATTCTACAGTGAAAGTAATTGGCAAGGCCTAAAAGATGACCTTATTTAATGACATGTTCTGAAAAGAGCATGTTGAAATTTCTGATGCATCAATGACCAGATGAGATAGCAAGGGAGATAGTATAGTGGAGTCTCGTATGGTCCATAACAATGAATCTTTATATGAGGTTATCGTAGAGAAATTGAACTGAAAGAATATGAAAATATAAATATTGATATTGCAAATGAATACCCTTTATTTTTAGATAAATGAATTGATTTTAATTCTCTTAGTTACTCATAAAGAACCCAAATCAAAGGTAAAATCAGGGTTAGTGCCATTGATACACCTACACACACACACACACACACGCTCCTTTGTTCCCACTTTCTCTCCCTCTCTCTCTCTTTGAGTCAAAGAGAAAGGCGGGGAAAGAGAGAGAGGGAGAGAGGAATATTTTTCAAGCAAAGTTAAAAATGTATATTTGTTTAGCATAGATAGATACCTTAGTATGTTTCTATATTAAGAAAATAGAGTACTGGTTTATGGTTTTTTGGTGGTAAAATTTACTCTTAGTTATTTTGAAATAGACCCTTGCGTTTTGCACGTTAGGTGAGATACCGCCAAATGCCCTTCCTCTGATTTATTACGAACCTAATATGATTTTTCTTTCTTATTTTGGTATTAATATTTATGCGACACTGACTTTCCAGATTAGGTAAACCTTCACAGAAAGGATAATTCTTTAGCAGGTCTATAGTTTGAAGTATTTTTACACTAAAACTCCTACGTGCAACCTAATGCATATACCCATCACCTTTTTACAGTTTATTCTGGCTTAAACTTCCATCTATAATATATCTGTATAGAAGAATAATCACTGCAGCATTTATGTCCTTGGAATATGTAATTTTAGAAGACAATAATAGGGTCCTAACAAGAAATTATGTTCTCTAATGTCTTTTCCTGACATCTAGCTTTAAAGTTAAGAAAGAATAATTGTAGTCATTCAGGGCTATGCACGCTCAGTTATTTGGACAGGAAAAAGTGGTCTTCAATTTGGGGGGCATGATGATCTTATGGGTTATAAATTTATATCTTGCCTTAAGGAAAGTACCCAAAGCTCTTCTCCAGTATGTTTAATTTCCTTGCTAGGTAACCACTTGCTTTTTGAAATAAGAAACTATCCTTAAGGGTAAGCAGGACTCAAATATGAGAGCTGATATTCTATCAGATTGAACTTGATGCATGTCAATGGCAGAGGAAGAGATTCCTCTGCTTAGAGGAAAACAAATTACATTTTCCCAATAGTTGTGCATTTAAATTGCCCTAAAGCTCTGCAGGTTGAAAATAGCGGCCCAGTAAATTTTAACTCAAGTCCTTTCATTGTGTATTTTTCATACTTTATTAAAATCCACAATAGCTCTTGCAGTCAGAGTGAATGAGGAAGAGCCAGGAAATTTAAGCATCATAAATATTCAAGGCTTTCGGATTAGGCCATCCGGAGGGCTGTATGACTCCATCAGGAGTAAGATAGATGGACATGTTTGTGTGCCGGAGCTTTCCCTGCATTCGTCTTTGCTGGCAGCTTCAGGGGTTTACACCAGGCCGAACATCAAATGTCTGAAAATATGGTGCATGAAAAAATGAGGGAGAATGGAAAGGTGAGTAAACTTGTTAGAATTTTCAGAGCCTCAGCATAGTGGTTACTAGGCAGGCCCTGGTAACCCTGTTAAGTACATATGCTGATCTTTGGATCATTCCTCCAAACAAGTTGATATCAAAACTCATCTCCAGAACTGTGCCTTTGCATACTGTCTTCAGGCTGCTTGAGGAACATGCTGCTTTACCTTCTGCCTGTCTTTTCTAAGGTCTGTGATGACCAGAAAGCTAAACCCAAAGATATAGATGGTAAGCGTGAAGGTGGCATCAGAACAAAAGAGGCTGAGGGTGAGGTCGGAGATCTGGTGAACGATGTAATTGCTTCTCCATGTAGTTGCTAAGGTAGTGAAGTCTGGGCCCACTGAAGCAGGCACCTTCAGTACCTCCTTCTACTAAGAAAAATTGTCTCTGTCAAGACAAGCAATCTGGAACCACGATGACACAAACAAGAGTGGGTAAAACCAGAGCCTAAATTAACATGCCAGAGAAAGTAAGAGATGAGATTTTGCTGCCAACATTAGAGGGAAACGAAAGGCTCTCTGAGACTAGTTCTTCTCAGAACAAGAATAATCTCTGTGATGTCACATTTCTAACCTGTATCTAGGATTGGATAAGTAGTGGAGGAGGGTGTGAGTGGAGCTGGTATTTCTAGTGTGTTCCAGATGCTTCTCTCTGCAGTTCTGAAAGTTCCCTGTTCTAAAATCATGAGAAATCAATGCACTAGTTGAATGTGCACTAGGTGGCTTAAAGTTTTACCTATTCCAGATTGTGTGTTTTCATTTAGAAAGGGTCTGTTGAAAAATAAAATTAATTAAAAACAACAATAAGATATTAACACAGAATCTTTACCAGGGGTTCTCAACTCCGTGTATCAGATTTGAGTGACAGCTTAATTAGAACTATTTTGCTCACAAAGGATGAAAATCCATTTCAAACTAGCTTAGTGAAAAAGACACTTTATTGGTTCAAATGATTGAAAGTTATCAAAGTAGAACTGGTTTTAGTAACGGTTTGTTATGGGATCTCCTATAAGGTTATTAGTAAACCCTCTGTTTCACTTTCTACCCTGCTTTCCTTCCTCTGTTTCGTTTGTCCCATGGTCAAGCAGACTTTTCTCTGCTAGTGGCAATTATGGTCACCAGAAGCTTGAGTCCCAAATTATTTTACCTTAACAGCCCAGGAGAGGAGCTTGTACTCTCTCCCAAATATCTCTCCAAAATCAACGCAATTGATTCTCAAGGATCTGGATTGAGTAGCCCACTTTTGTTGGAACAGAGGCACAGAGCTGCAACACGCTCTTTACAGAGGCCTGCGTTACGGGCCCACCCGTGGGGCTAAGGATGAGGTTAGCATCACCTGAACTATCAGCATTAGATTGAAAAAGGAGTGGTTCCTGAAATTAAAAGAGAGAAATTGCCATAATAATGGCTTCTAGCAGGAAAGTCAAAGCTGTCTATAACATTTGATTTTTGTTTCTATTTCAGGATTCAGATTAACTACCAGTTCAGATTTACTAAATCAGAATCTCCTGGGTTGGAACCTTAAAGTATTGAATTTTAAAAGTTTTCACAATGTCTGTTCCCAATTCATGATCAGGGTGAGAGCCATTGCAACCCAAAAGAGCAATTCTAAAACAAGGTAATTTTTTGCACTGTGAGGTCAGAAAGGGAGGCAATTAAAGATAAGAGAATAACAACATAATTTGTTTACACATAGTGACTTCTGTATACACGTATCAATTTCTGGTTAAGAAAATAACAAAATTTGGGCAGAATCTGTGGCTCGAAGGAGTAGGGTGCTGGCCCTGGCCAAAAACTGCAAAAAAAAAAAAAAAAGAAAGAAAAGAAAATAACAAAACTTGAATGATAAAATAGAGTACTATCACTGTCACGATAACCTAAACCATTGGAATAACTATTGATGATCCATGCTCAGTAATTAAACATATCAAAATCTTACTTTTTGCCTTGGCATATTTATTATTCAGCAAAATTATTTAAAAAACTGTTGTGAAATGTTTATAATGTACAAATGAATACATGCACATGTGGGCTCTCTCTCTAAATATATATATGTGGTATGTGTATACATATCCTCTGTATATGTTTATATATATGTACACAAGCATACAGAGGGTGCTAACAAAAATGTACACACATGTTAAGAAAGGAAAACCCTGCATTAATTTTTTTTTTCTTTTTTCTTTCAAATTAATATAAGGATACAAATTTTTAGCTTATATTATTTACAACTCTATGGCAAAGTTTGAGTTATAGCTGAGCCCTTGACCCAGGGGCCATGTTGAACACCTTCCCATCTTGCGCATTTGGTGAGGTCCCACCAACTGCCCTCCTTCCTCCCCCTCCCCTCTCCTCCTCTGGCTCACCCTGCTAGACCTCATTTGCGTTTTATCCTTTTTGTGGGCATGAAGTTGTTTGTATATTGGTTTTATATTAGTATTGTGTACACTGGATTTTTTTTCATTCTTGAGACTTTAGATACTTTACTGAGAAGAATGTGTTTCAGCTCTATCCAGGTAAACATAAAAGATGTAAAGTCTCCATCTTTTCTTAAGGCTGAATAGTACTCTGTGATATACCTATGACACAGTTTGTAATCCATTCTTGGGCTGATGGGCATTTGGGTTGCATCCATGTCTTGGCAATTGTGAACTGAGCTGCAATAAACATACTTGTGCAAATGTCTTTGTGACAAAATGATTAAATTTGTAATGCTTAAATCATGTTTGACTTCCATAATTATGAGAGTTGCTTGATGTGACCTGTATTTGTCTTGTGTTATCAGTATATATATTGAGTTTTACAATTTTAATATAGTTAGAGATTTTCTCTTCAGATGTGTATACTTTTTTGGCAGCCTCTTTAAGGAGGCTATGAGCATAACAGCAAGTAGGCACTCATGATGGCTTTATTCAACTTAAAATGGAGAACATCATCTATGCCTCTGAGACATTGGCGTGCTTTTCCCTGATGTTCTGTGGAGGAAACTTTGCCACCCTCAATTTTATTTTTGTCATTCCCTTCCTTTTACAAGTAATTTTATTATTTTAAACAACACTTTATAAAGCTTAAGCAAAACCAAAATAATGAACATACCAAAATTTTAAACATGACCGAGGTAAACTTGAATGAACACATTGAGGAGGTCTTTGTGTTGGCTCACTCTCTGCTGTTAACCTGCCTGGGTACGTCCCTTGACTTCACAGGCTCTAAGTTTTCACATCTGTAAAAAAAAGATACTAGATTTATTGATGTCCAGGTCTTTTCCAGTTGCAATATTTTATGATTGTATGATTACATTGGGATGTCATATATTAATAATTTTATCCAGAGTTTCATCTGAACTAGAGTACCCACTTTTGATTGTGGTTCTGAAATTATCTGAGAATTTAATTAAATTGTAGAGCCCTAAAAATGATCTCACCAGAAGAGGTAAATTGATTAAGTTTGGACTGTAGCTTAGGAATAGGTTTTAAAAACCTCACAGATGAGTTTGAGATACAGTTACATGGATCTTGTCTTGCACCCATCACATATGAAACATGTTAACACAGTCAAAACCTTACTCAAATCTGTAAATTTCATCAGTGATTATCTTATAAAAGGTATTATTCGTAATCATTTCCACCTCTGTCTCCTTTATGTGGGAAATAGTGTCTCTTTTATAGACAGAGGAAATAAAATTCAAAGAATAAAATGGGTTACCCTGAGATTACAGAGTTAATGGCAAAGAAATGAGATGAGGCACAGACCATCTTAGTGTATTGATTGTGAACTTTTTTGTAGTGCTCATAAACATGCAGTGTTGACTAGGGAATATTACTTTTCTTGAAAAAGTTTAGTTTATCTTACAAAGTGATCAACAAGACAAAACAGAGGTCAAAATAATTTAGTATTATGGGTCTCAGCATCCTTGAAAGAAGCTGTCCTTAATATCAGCCTATCATTGTATCTGGAAGGTATGTCCACGAAAGCCAAGGTGCTTCAAGGTATAAAAATATTTCTCTTTATACTATTCATTAATAGTGAGTAATACCTTTTCCTCAAATTTTTTTTCATCAATATAACAGAAAAAGTATCAAAAAGACATCTCCACACAATTTAGTAAATAACTAAGATATTGAGAATTCAATGAAATATTTTCCCTTTGCCTTATTTAATTAGCCGCTGAAGAGATAACCAGATTTTCTTGGTCATTTATTATAATTATTCTTTTTTTGTCCTAATAACAATTGGAAGAATCTTACAAATAGTGATTCTATGTTTAAATGCATAAATAATTGGATTTTTTTAATATTAAAATGAGAAACATTTTAAGAAGTCATTTTATAATATCTGATACTTGTGAGATATCTAGAGAAAACTTAAATGATAAAGGCATTCTTTGAAATCTACAACACTCATAATAATTTAATAAACTCAGCTGTCATCTTAAAAGAATCAGGATGGTTGCCTTGGTGACAAGAGACTATACTTTAAACTTCTTGAATCTGTCTTTAAAAAACCCTGAATGGATAACATTTTGAATTTATTAACATATAGATAGGGAAAAATTGCATGCTTTAAACTGGCCACGTGGATCTTAGACAAAATTAGAAACTACTCAACAATAAGCTTTTATATGATTGTAAATAGATAAAATCTATTTACCATACACAACATATCTGTACTATAACAAAATAGAAAAAGACCTCACTGCCAAATAAGCTCCCTCTTAGGAATCATTTGACAGAACCTACTTAGAGTAATTTTGGACCCATTGGCTAAGGAAGTAGAGCTCAGAGAATCCTGGGAAAATGTATTTGCACTCTGATTACTATTTACTATTGGCGCTGTGGCGAACATAGACTTTCAGTAAACGCATCTTGACAGAACTAAGCAGAAGGAAAGTCAGTCAGTGAGTCATCACTTACAATGTGGAGAAGTTTCAGAGATTCCAGCCTTTGAGTACTTCAGTGTTTCTGGGGGATCTGCAGCACATACTACGAGAACCAGAAAATTCCAGCCTGAAAATTTCAACTTGGACTGTCAAGGGGATCAATCAAATTTATCCTTGTCCTCTCAGATGGTCAGCACAAACCTATTCATCACATCACTGAGTTTTGTTATTTCTATATATAAGATAGCTAAACAAATATTATAGCTAAGTAATTATTATACAAAAGTAAATATAAGTTATCACAGAGATATCCTTATCATTAATACAGAATGCTAGAGAAATATAACTATCAACCCTATAGAACAAGGGAATAGAAATTTTGAGCCCCTTTCTTTAAGGTAGGTTAACTAGGATACTCCATTTTTAATCTCACTTCCAATATTCTGTTAAAGTGGATAGTGATATCATGTATATGTTTTTTATTCCCCACCCATAAGATTATATTTCAGTCAAGATTTTATTACAGGAGCTGAGCATAGTGGCTCTTGCCTATAATCCTAGCACTCTGGGAGGCC
Source organism: Otolemur garnettii (assembly GCF_000181295.1). NCBI lineage: Eukaryota > Metazoa > Chordata > Mammalia > Primates > Galagidae > Otolemur > Otolemur garnettii. The sequence goes on along the minus strand of NW_003852397.1, from coordinate 18,549,467 downwards.
AAGGAGGGTGGATAGCCTGAGCTCAGGAGTTCAAGACCAGCCTAGGCAAGAGTGAGACCCTATCTCTACTAAAAATGGAAAAACTAGCCCGGTGCTGTGGTGGGTGCCTATAGTCCCATTTTCTCTGGAGGCTGAGGAAAGACAGTTGCTCTGGCCAAGAGTTTCTATGAGCTAGGCTGACACCTTGGCACTCTGGCCAGGGCAACAGAGTGAAACTCTGTCAAAAAGAATTTATTACAGGCATAATACATTTACTTTTAGTTTATTTAGTTTTGTATAAACCTCAGTAAGTAGTTTTGAAATGAGGCAATGCATTAACATGTGCTTAATTTTCTTACTTTGATTAACTTTTAGATTTTTTAGTGTTCCAGAGAAACAACATGAAAAAAAAATATTTAAAATGAGAAACTTCTGAACAAATTGCAATTTACAAAAAGCGTTCACTTTTATTTCTATAGGTAGTAACATTTTGCAACTTTTCCCAGAATTTCTAATGGACAGTAAACATACGTAGAAGTGCAGTGTTGCTTTCTCAACGATTTTAACGGTAGTCATTTTTAAAATGACCCTAGTTAAGTCATTGGAGAATTATGTCCTAAAGAACAGATAAGACTTAATCCATCACCACCTTCTCAAATTTATGTGTTGGCAACTCATAATCACGCCTAAACATTTGTTTTTTTAAGCAGTGTATGTACAAGGTCAGATAACAAAGTTTGCGAACTCTTCCTAGAAAAAGTGCTAGACACAATTTTCATCTCCATCAATTTTAGTATTTAGTGAAAAAGAGAGAAGAATAATGGTAATAATCTTAACAGCCAGTATTTATGTGATGGTTACATGATAAAAAGTGATTCACTGATCTTTTGCATTTTAACTTATTTTAATCCTCAAATAGACCTGTGAGGTAGGTACTATTATTAACCTCATTTTATGGATAAGGAAATGAAATTCACGTAGCTCATAAGTGTGGAGATCAAATTTAAATCTAGCAGATTAAATCCAGCGTTAATAATCTTCCATATTAAGCTGTATTTTCAGGCATGTCAGAGGTGAAAATATTTTTGTATAATCTTTTTATAGCTTATCCATGTCTATACTTTCCTATCAAAAATGTATGATATTTCAATTATATCAACATACTATAGATTTATAAAATCTTTCATGTGATGATTATTTGAATAATCTTTAAAGATCATTGCAGGTCAGAAATAATGCATAAACTAAAAACGCGACTAATTTTTATTTATTCTCAGCACCATAAATGATGGTTACACCATGCTTCTGTTTCGCAGCAATTCACGACCCTCACATAGGTTGGCATTGCACCTTAAAAAACAGTCTGATTGAGGGTGGTACCCTGCATTGCTTTCTCAGTTAAATTATAAAACATGAAAAGCAAAGTTGAAATTCTTTGAGTTTTTTAAGTGAAAGAAAGTTCTAAATATATTTAAACTTTAGCATGATAAAATTCCAGGTTATTTCAAAGATTTTCTTCTGAGAGTGAGAAATGCAAAACGATAATAATCTAAGGAGAGACAACTATTTTTTTCTCCACTCTTTACATCATGCGTACCCCCCTACCAGCAGCCAGAAAAATGCTGGGGGAAAATTAGGAGAGTAGTAAAACAGGTAGGAATATATTTCCCAGATTCAATAGAAGTAACTTGTCCCTTGAAATCTTTCAATGCCCTTGATACTGTGACGACATAGAAAACATTTTTACTAAAGTACTAATTCATTCTTTTCAGGTAAGGCGACTCACTGCACAGAACAAACAGGTCCCCTTTATTGCTTCCTAACCTAATAGTAAGATAATTTTCATTATTAAGATAATTTTCATTATTTTTTCATATTCTTTTCCCTTTGTTTAATTCTCAAAATTCAAGTGGAAGCTAATGCATTTAAGGACCTATGGACAGCCTCAGACCTCTGTACCTTCTAAGACACCCAACAGTTTTTAAGATTTACTGGTAACAAAAGTGGCTTATGATTTCAAGGAGCATCTGGTGCTGAGACTTAACACTTTTAACTTCCACCAAATTGCAAAGGGCATATATTTGGAAGTAAATAATGACTGCCTTGACCTTCATAATGCTGTGTATCCAGGTTTGGTTCATGTGTAAGTGAATTGTTTCTTAAAGAGTGTCATGAAGTTAAGTATAATTTTATGCTATTACGCATGATTGTCATGTTCACCAAAGTGCAAGCATTCACCTGCTGATGGAGGTTATTACATAGCTAGAAACTAGTATTAACATAATACAGCAAATGTCATTTTTCTTGAAGTTTGTTGATAACCATAAGGCAACCATTCACAATTTGAATCTTTTAAATTTAATTTTCTAATTTTATATAAATGGTTCTTGGCTGGAAGGAGCAATTGATTATAACAAATTGGGCATCCTCTGCTTATGAGAAAAATATCTTTCTGAAGTCTAAATTGGTAACATGTTACTCAATTGGTAACATGTTACCTAACCCTAACCCTAACATGCTACACACACATTCACACATATCTACCTTTAAAGAAAAAAATTAATAAAAATTTTAAGGCTTTCCTATATGATAATGAATTAAAGCATTTCATATATTAATAATTTCTTAATTTAAAAATTTTGATTCCATTTCTGTATTCATATTATGTATTTATATTTCATATTTTCATCCCATTTCTGTATTCATAACATGTCCAAAGTAACATGTTACTCAATGGGACAGGAGCCTGGGTGGTCAACGTTTCTTGGCTACAGGGTAAGGAGACAGAGGTGGCACACTGCACAGAGGCTTTGTTGGATTCTTCTGACATATGATATCCACAGTCAGAGGCACCACTGATGGATTCCAATCCCAAAGAAAGTGCAATGTTGCACTAAAACATCCAGAGAGACATTCGATCTGTCCTTAAGTTTGAATAATCAGAAATAATTTTTTGTACTTCTGTAAGGAATGTAGGTGTGTGCATGACTTTACTATTTCAGCTCTGTTTGCCTACTTTTGCATCTGTAGAAATACTAACAAACTTAAGTCTTGCAGCTAAAAAAATTAGTTGATGATATTCCAGAGAAACTGCCCAGGTGAATCATCTTACTTCATTGATGTAAGATGATACACAAGATTTTATTGTGTATTATCTTTTTTGGTTTAAGTATATGACCCCCACCCCACCTCGCCACTGAATGCATCTGCTGGGTGAGAAATCTGAGTATATCTGCCTGGAACAGGGATGTTGTCTTAGCTTGTATAAAGCTGAAATGCAGAATCAGGAATGAAGAATTGGGAATCCTTCACTTAACCAAAAACAATACATCTCTGAAATATATCACCATTTTGGTCAATCGTATTCTGCTTAGTTTTATTTATTTTTGCTTAAGTATAAATGCAAGTATTTACCTTCCACTTTGGAGTTACCTCCCTTGTGTGCATTTGGGAAAGGGAAGAGAGCACGCATTGGCCCCTGCCTTTCCCTTTTCCTGAGTGGTGTTCTTGATCCCAGGCTTTTTGAGATTTGTGTTTATTTTGTTTTTCTACAGCACAGACCCCTGATCATTTCAATTCTGGCTGGGATTTGGCCCTCATTCTTCCCTCTGATGGGGATGTGGCTGCCTATGAGAACTTAAAGGAGACTGAGTATTTCTCTTTCATCTGCTGTCTGACGTTCAAACTTCCACCTGCATCACAGGAAACCCCACTACCAACCAATGAGGGCCGTCCAGTCCCACCAGTTGCCACCCTGTCCAAATAGATTCACTAAGATCTAAGTTAGGTGAGGCTCTGATAGGGTTATTCTAGTAGGATGAGCATCAGCATCAGATCCTCCATAAGAGTCTAGTCTAACTCGCATCCGATCTTACTTTGTGTGCTCCAGAATCCCTTCTCCAGTTTTTTGAATGGCCAGCAAGTGTGTGTGGAATACACCCCCTCCACACACATACATAGACACATATCTACCTTTAAAGAAAAAAATTAATGAAAATTTTAAGGCTTTCCCTTAAACGATGAATTAAAGCATTTTGTATGTTAATAATTTCTTAATTTAAAAGTTTTCCTCCCATTTCTCTATTCATATTAATACCTACTGGGAGTAAGAAATCATCTCTTAAAGGTAATTCCCTTCGCCTATACTAAAGCCATTTCAAATCTTTAACATGGTACTTGCTTTGGACTTAAGTTGTAAAAAGCATGAATCGTCTCTACAGCTTCTGTTGCTTTCAAGAGGAGGGGGAAGCAGAGAGTCCTGGCAGGGGTGAAGATCAAGTTTGTTTTTCAGTTCATTGGAACAAGATTTAACCTTGTGGATGACCTAAGGCTTTACAAAGTTCATTTGTTACTCCTAGGAGTAGACTAATGTCAGCCACCTATGTAATTAAAATTTTTTCTTTTAGTCACATTAAAAAAAAGTATAAATGTAAAATTAATTTTAATAGTCTGTCTTTCTTAACCCAATATATCTATTAGGACTCAAATAGAGAAGCAGAATCAGTAATACACACACACACACACACACACATATAAAGACATTTATTATAAGGAATTGGCTTATGTTATTGTGGAGACTGGCTAAGTAAGTTTGAATCCATAAGACAGGTAGTCAGCTGGGGAAGATCACAGGCAAACTTGAACCTAAAGCTGTGTGCACAGGCACAATTTCTTCCCTTGCCCTAGGAAATCTCAGTCCTGTTTTTAAGGCTTTCAGTGAAACCACAGAAGCCCACACAGCTGATCCAGAATCATCTTCTTACTTGAAGTGAGTTGTTTAGGGATTGCAATTACATTTACAAAGTATCTTCAAGGAACACCAAGATTAGTGTTTATTTGAATATAAAATAAACATATTTTATTGATTTATTTTTGGGACAGAGTATCACTTTGTTGCCCACAGTAGAGTGCTATAGCATCACAGCTCACAGCAACCTCAAACTTGGGCTCAAATGATTTTCTTGTCTTGGTCCCCCAAATAGCTGGGACTATAGGTGCCTGCCACAACACCTGGCTATTTTTCTGAGCTGGGCTCTTACTCTTGCTGAGACTCATCTCCAATTCATGAGCTCAGGCAGTCCGCCCACCTCAGCCTCCCAGAGTCCTAGGATTCGTGTGAGCCACTGCGCCTGGCTGTTTGAATAACTTTAGATAGTAGCCTGGCCAAGCTGACTCATCAACATAACGATCACACTCTGTATGCTGAAAATAATAGCTTTTCAACATTATTGAGATATTTTAGTCCTTTTCATATACTGAGGCTTCAGAATCTGGTGTGGACTTGACGTTCATAGCACATCTCAATTCAGACCGACCACATATGTGCTTCAGAGCCCACCTATCTAGTGGCTCCCTGTAGCCCTAGACAGTGACAAACAGCGATTAGGCTGAAATACTAGGTAACTTTGGGTAGTGGTTCTCAACTGGGATTCATTTTGCTCTTTGGGGAGGATGTAACAGCGTTCAAAGACGTTTTTCATTGTCATGATTGGAAGGTAGCTGTGGGAGCTACTGGCATGTAACAGATAGAATCCAGGGATGGTGCTAAATATCTTCAAATGTGCAGACCATCCCGATGCCCCCCAATATTGTGACATTTGATACAAAGTCAATAATGTGGTAAGATGAGAACCCCTGTTGTAGAGTAAAATTTGCAGACATCAGAGAAGAAATAATCAATACACTGAGAAAAGCAGGAAGATGGAAATTTCCCATGCTCTTTGGGGATCTTGCCTTACATTCTGGAAATTTTTTTCAGTGATATGTACCTTGCCTCCTTAGTATCTTTATAACTATATTCAAAGTCAGAGAAGCGATGAGGATAAGGGAGTGATCCTATAAGTAGTAATATGACGGATTAATGGGGAAAATGAAGGAGAGAAATCTTCCCAGTGGTGTGTGCCTCCTTCACAGGTGAATGGAAGTCAGTTGCTGTCTTTTTGGATGATATTTAGTGTGTTTCTATGGTGGGTCTTCATTTGGTAGACTTCTGGATAAACTATAAAAATGCAAATGTAAATTTGTAAATGGAGAATTTAAAATATGTACAGTAATGAGGACTATCTCAGACCACCTGTGGAATAAAGCTGTGATAAATAAATAAATCAACTTCATTAACATTTTTCTAAGAAAAATCCTGATACTTCAAATTAAGTCATTTTCTCAAAGGTAGTAATCATAAACTCTAATCTCAGATATACTTCTATCCAAATTAACTGCAAATTCAGAATTAACTTCATTTCCTCAACCTTGGCAGTGTATATATAGTGAAACTGGCTGCACGTTGAATATATTTGCTAAATACTGATATTTAGAAAAAAATACAACTCACTTATTCTGTAAAATGTGTCTTGTCTGCTAACAGTAATCATTGGTTAAATGTAACGCCAAATGCTGATTATAAACACAGCTCGGAGTCAATGCTTCTGAGAAATATTTCCTATTAGATAGTTGTTACAGTTCATTTCACAAATTCTTAATTTAACATGTAAAAACTAAACCTTCCTAAATCTAAATGACATTCTTATTAAGGATTCTTAATTTGTATCGAGAGTAATTGAAATAAAACATAATTATAGTTTGTGATCAATTTTAGCACCGAAAATGGTGACAACATATCTCTGCCGATTACATTTTTAGCTTGTTCCAATGTAATTTCGAGATAACTACTTTTTCCCTTATTTTAATAAATAAATGATTTGCATAGCAATACATCATCGAGACTCTCCTTTTAGACACCAATGAGCTTGTTAGAGACCATATACTGTTTTGTGCTTTGTGATAGAATTATAAACTTCATGCCATGACTATGGTTTAAATTTTAAACTTTTACAAAGCGGTTTTAAGTTATCAATTCTATTTTTCCTTAGAAATACGCAAAGAAAAAGCTGAAAAGCAGGAGAAACCTGAAAAGAGAATCCAAACTAAAGGTAAGTGTTTAATTTTATGTTTTTTGGCATATGTATTTTTGCATATTCACGTGGGAGAAAGAAAATTTTTCATAGTTAGTTTTTCTGTTTCACCGTTTTTGATGTTGCTTTAAAAAGGTATCTTTATTTCCCAGTTCACTGGGAATGTTTGATGTATGAATGTATAAAAAATATTCAAAGATTAGAACCAAGGTAACTTCACAAAGGGTGACAACCTTTAAATTATTTACCACAGGCTTGTGCTTACTCAGGTAGTACCACAAATATATATTTTTACTTACTAAGCAAATATTTTTTATTCTTTTAATAAGGTACTGTGATAAGTCAGAGTTCAATGTTTCAACCTGAAATTTATCATGTCATGCAATACCCTTATAATCATTGTAGAACTGCAGTGTCATGCTATGACCTTACTGCAGAATGCTATGTCCTAATGGCTTTCTTACCCGGGCCAGGGGGTAGAGGGACAGGGACAATATGATTTATATCCTTTTCAACTGAACCGACTCCAGTAACTGCAGTATTAGAACAAAAGCATATTAATAAAGGCCGGTATTGTCTTACTCATCTTGCAAGCATCACTTTTCTGGAGGTGACCCAAGTAGTCATAAAACTTTAAAGAAACTTACAGGAAGCAAAGACATTCAAAAGAATGTATTTCTAAGCATGCCCAAGTTTTCCCAAGGGTCAGTCACACATGACTTTGAATGAGCCAGAGCAAAAATTATAATCTTATAATCCCCATATTTGCGTGATACAGACATAAAATCAAAGACGTTTTCTGGGGTAAAAATTGAATGTTGTCCAGTACTTACTGTGTTGGTCAAAAACCAACTAGTGTGAAACAATTGGTAATAAATATTGCAGTTGCAGATAGCAACATTTCCAATAACAGTGCTCATTAACCTTGAATTACACTAGCATATGAATCTATAATACAATGTCACATTGTTGTTGTTTTAAATGTACTTCATCCACTTCCTTTTTGTGAAGAGCTCAAATCATTCTGCAGATACTATGTCTTTAATCTTAATGGCCAAGTTCATTCCAGATTGGTCAGTCAATCCTATACAATCCGAACATTGAAGCTCATTCAGTTGAAACCTATTTATATTGTACTTAGGGAACTAATGCATTCTTATTGTTCTCTTTTCTTTTTTGGTTCCTAATTCCCTTGGTCAGGGAAATTGGACACTGCTCTTGACTACAGATTTGCTAAGCAAACCATGACTGAACTGGCTACGTGTTTCTATCTGCTAGAGGTTACACAGGAACTCAGTTGGTTGCACGTGATTGGGGTCTCTGCTGTTTATCTTGCAGACTGTACTATTAATTTAACTGCTGCTAGAGTGCATGTGTTGATGCAGGTGACACCATTTGCATTTTGGACCTGGCTCTATAAGAAACCTGATGTCAAAGAGTTTGAGACCTGGGCTGTAGAGTGGGTTTATTAAACTAGAGAATCTTCCATAATTAAAACAGTGAATTTGGCTAAAGTCTTTGCTTCCTGTAAGTTTCTTTAAAGTTTTATGACTACCTGGGTCACCTCCAGAAAAGTGATGCTTATAAGAAGAGTAAGACTCAGTTCTCAAAGGCTGGGTGAGAGATTGTAACCTGAATATATTTCTTGAGTAGACCAAATATATCTGGGGAAAGCAAATATTTCACAAGAAAGAAAACGGAGTTTCAGCTGTTTATTACCAAACTGGGCATCAAACGTAGATTTTTTTGTTTTATAAATTTCAGATTAATAACAGGCTGCATATTACTAGGGTACATTGTTTGCATTTGTAGTGATAAGTTCGGTTGTAGTGTGTCTTTCCCCCAGAAAGTATTGTACTCATTGGAGGAGAACTTATAACCCCATTCCCCACTGCTCCCACTTGAAGGGAATGGAATTTTAGAGGTAGCTTATTTTGTTACTCAATTTTTCTCTCTGCGTATGAACAAAATTTTCATTATATTGCTCAGTTTTCTATCTGTAATTGAGGTAAAATAATGCCTGCTCTTTATTCAGAAAAATAAACATTTTATTTATAACTATTCTTTTGTGTAGATAAGAGTTTCATACCTGTTATGTGTATATAAATGCCATTTCTTGTATGCCATGTTCCATGTCAGTTATGGTTACATACAATGGATAGTGAGGATTTTAAATTTTTATGCAGGCATTTTGTATTCCTGGAAGAAAAGACACAATATCTCAAAGGCAATCGTAGTCTCTGATGGTTATAAACACTCCAGCAAATACCCAAGTCTGTAAAGGTTCATGGTAGTGAAGCGGAGGGGAAATAAATATTTTGGTGATGGGAGACTCTAGATCACATCATATTGTCTCTATTTCTTTCTTTCTTTTGAGGGACCATATGGTAATATTCTAAAAGATGTTAGAAGCGTAGAAGTCACTGGGAAGCTTCGTAGGTCTACATCTAGATGATATATATACTCGTCTACAAAATACCAAGGAACATGTAATCCTAGGGAACACGTGTTTCCAAAACAATTCAGTATAAATATACCAATTCATTTTTATAGTGTCAAAGAATTAATCTTTTTTTTTTCTTTTTGAGACAGAGTCTCAAGCTGTCCCTCTGAGTAGAGTGCTATGGCATCATAGCTCACAGCAACCTCCAACTCCTGGGCTTAAGTGATTATCTTGCCTCAGCCTCCCAAGTAGCTGGGACTACAGGCACCTGCCACAATGCCTGGCTATTTTTTGGTTGTAGTTGTCATTGTTGTTTGGCAAGCGGGGCTGGATTAGAACCTGCCAGGTCTCCTGTATATGGCCAGAGCCCTAGCCACTGAACAACAGGCGCCAAGCTGAATAATTAATCAATTTTAATTCTGACTCATTTTCTTTCTTTCTTTCTTTTTTTTTTTTTAGAGACAGAGTCTCACCCTATCACCCTCAGTAGAGCACTGTGGTGTTACAGCTCACAGCAACCTCTAACTCCTGGGTCCAGGCAATTCTCTTGCCTCAGCCTCCCCAGCAGCTGGGACTACAGGTGCTGGCCACAACGCCCAGCTATTTTTTTGTTGCAGTTTGGTTGGGGCTGGGTTTGAACCTGCCACCTTCCATATATGGGGCTAGTGCCCTACCCACTGAGCATAGGTGCTGCCTATCTGACTCATTTTCATAGAAAATGTGGTACTTTTTCTAGTCCTCCACCTTAAATAACCATAATTCATCATGTCTAGCTAACATTTGTTTCTTCTTCTTTGTCCTCTTTAAATTTTGTTTGGTGTTTTTTTCATTAGGAGAGGAGGTAAAGAGTAGGCCCTTTAATTCGGACTAGCAATGAGTACTTATGATGTTTTTAAGTTATCAGCCCTGATATATTAGTAAAAGTTTACCTTCGAACGAAATAAACCTTGGGCTTTTCCCACACAAATGAGGTGGAAATTTATTTTATAAAAACAGAAGCAGAATATTATATGTACTGTGGCCCTGTATTGAATTACTTAATAAAATAATGGAAAATTACATTTGCATAGCAACTTTCAACCATAATTTAATTTTTCCTGGATTAAAAAATGTCATTCACTAAATTGTTATTTGTGTAAATGCTCCTTGGTGAGCAGGCAGAGTGAGTTCACCACAGTAGACTAGTTGTGAGTACCAAGCAGAGAGCACTAGTACAAATTAGCTTGAAGAATGTAGACTGTGTATCAGGGTGATGATTTGGAATGAAAGCTTTTGTAAGTCAGAATAATCTTGAAAAATACACTTGTATTTGAAGCCTACTATTTTAGGATCTATTCCTGCTTAACTTGTAAGAACTAATAAATGTGCAGATGGAGGTGCATATGTATAAAGCAATCTCAAGACCTGTGCCCGTGCGTAGTTCAGATGCGTGGACACTCACGGTGGGATGCACAGCCACATGTGAAATGATAAAAAATGTTGCCCAGGCTCCTCTATCAATCAATGGTCTGGGGATTCTTTGTAGGCATAAACACCTCTGTCCACAAATGTCTTAAAAGATATATACAGACTCATTATAAAGAATCACAAAGACTGGAGATAGTTGTCATCAATGAAAGGTCCCAGTCTTGATTGTTAAAGAACATTTCCCTGACCCATGGTAAATAATCAGGTGTGCTTATTCAATAAATAAACTAAGAGCACAGCGTATGGCTTTGACCAAGAAAGATGTCACTGTTGTTTTCTCCTACTTTTAGAAAAGTCTGGAATTAGCTACTGAGGGTTACAATCCAAAGTTAGTAACTTCTGGCTGTGTGGCCTTGGACAAGATAATTAATTCTCTCTACCTTCATTTATTCATCTGTGAAGTGGGGATAATAGAGTTGTTGTAAGGATTAAATGCTTATTAAATGTACATATGAAATTCTTGAAAGAAATCTTATTCTGTCAGCTAATTAATTAGTCTTTTAATTAATTCTCATTAGATAAGTGACAGTTCTTTACACATTCTCACCTGCATTGCTTCTGACTCTGTCTTTGGTACCGCTTGATACCCACCTAATCACGTGCTGGAGAAATGTAGATGTGTTATCCTAAGATTCCGTAACACACCACCCTATTACCTTTACTGCCATGTCATCCCTTTATTTTTGTTTCACCTTCTTAAAAAATTGATATTATACTACCGTTCATCTATTATGCACCAAATACTGTGCTCAATCTTATAAAGCTAACATTTCACCAATCTTCATAAAACAAGCTAACATGGTAGATATAATCCCATTTAAACTGAGAATACTGAAGTTTACCTGCACTCAGCAATTCACTCGTTGTCTCATCTTTAGTAAATTGTACAGCCAAATTTTGGCCAGATTTTGTTAAGAACTTGTGGCTTTTCCACTATATTCTATATTCACTGATTTTTCTTGTTTTTCCTCTTTGGCGCCTGCTATGTCTCTAGCACGATTTGCTCACAGCTGTAAGATCGGGAATTTATCTCTGAAATCCTGTGGCTAGGTCCTCACTACCTACTGCCTGAAGTCACTGATCCACTTGCATTTCTACATATCTACACGTCTGTTCCCTCCCCATCCGTCTGCACACCGGATAGCCTGGGGCGGGCTGGCCTAATTCAGGAGTGCTGGCTTGCACTCCTGTTTACCAGTCTCCACCACCTTCTTAACACCATTGGCGTACACGTGTACTTCCCTGGCTTACCTGCACAGCAGGTGTCTTATAAAGATGTGTAAACTGAAGTCACCTTTCCATCTCATTCCCAGTTGTTAAATTGAGAATGAGACATCATAGTACTTATTTTTCATAGAAATGTCAAATAGCTTATCATAGATGTATTAGTTGCCTGTGGCTGCAATAATAAATTACCACAAACCTGTGTCTTAAAAAAACCCAGAGGGCCAGACACAGTGGCTCACACCTATACTGCCAGTGTGTCAGGAGGCTGAAGCAGGAGGAGTGCTTGATACCAGGAGCTTAAAATCAGCCTGGGCAGCATAGTGAGACCCTGTCTCTCAAAATAATAATACTAACTGGCCATGATAGTGCGTGTCTGTGGTCCCTGCTACTCAGAGGCTGATGTGAGAGGATCCATGACAGAGTGACTCTGTCCCTTTAAAAGAATTTTTAAAAGCACCAAAACATGAAAAAGGAATTTATTCTCGTATAGTGTTAGAGGCCAGAAATCCATAATCAGCTTCACTGGGCTAAAATCGAGGTGTCTTCAGGGCCCCAGTCCTTCAGCAGCTCTAGGGGAGTATCTGATTTTGCTTCCTGCAGCTGCCGACAGTCCTTGGGTTACGGCTGCATCAGTGCAATCGCGGGCGTCTGTGGTCACAACCCTTCCTCCTCTTCAGTCTTCCAATTCCGCTCTGCCCCCCTGTCATAAGTGTGCACAGTGTGATCACACTTGGGGCCACCTGAATAGTCCAGACTAATGCTGTCTTCTCCAGTTCGAATGCCTTCTTGTCCTGCTCTAATGCTATCTTCTCCAGCTCTTTCCCTTAATCACAGTGCAGGGTGTTTTCGGCATATAAGGCAACATTCTCAGAGTCCGGGAACTGGGAAGAAGATGTGTTTTCATAGTGGGCCATTATTTAGCCTACTTTACTAAGCTATGCAATTTTTAAAATCGTCTCAATATTAAAATAAACTTCAATCCGCCAGCTCTAATTACTCCAACAACATCCTGCAATGAAAGGAATAATTAGAGACAGCATTTACAGAGGGGAAGAAGTCTCGACAAGCATGCCAGCCCAAGTTCAGAGAGGCTGATTACTAAATATACAACGCAAGCATTGCAAGGTAGGGAGACGCAGAGTCGTAAAGGTTACCAAGTCTGCGGCAGTCTGTTCATGGTCAGAAAGTAGCAACATCATCACAAAGATCTTTGTGGATTTTCAAATATCAGCAAAGCAAAAGTAAAATGTGTATAATTATCATAATTAGTGAACTCAGGTTTATGGGAAATATTCAAGATTTCATTAAGGGGAGGGGACCAGAAACAGAAGAACTCTTATTATTTTTGCTATTTTCTCAGGCTGCAAAGTAAGCACTTTTAATTTTTGAGGGTTTTTATTGTTTTTTTTGTTTTGTTTGTCTTTCCTTACTGTGGAATGTAACATTGAGTTATGTCAAAAATGAGACAAATTTTATAACCAAAAAAGTGCTATGAGTCCCTTAAGATATTATAATATAAAATTCATCTTTACTATGGATATATCTTAAATAAAATCTTAAGAATGTTGTGAATATTTTCCTAATTGGATAATTCCTTCACATTTTATTTAAGACCTTGGCTAGTTTAGGAGCCCATGGGGTTAATTAATTTTGATATCTGAAAAGGCTGAAGAAGTAGGTTCTGGAAAGTCTTTGGGCCTTTTATACGACTCTCAATCCGACTTAATTCAGGCAACTCACAGGCTCCTTTCATTCATTCTATTCAAGCCCTTCGTAATGTCTTTTGCATAATATGTCTTCATCAGTCTCTATTCTTTGTGCTAATAATTGATATCACCATCTACCCAGGCTTTTCAAACTAAAAAACTAGAAGACATTGTTGCCAGGGGTGGTACTCAACCCTGACTGCACTTTGGAATTACCTGGACAGACTTTTAAAAATATATCCATGGGTATACCCTCAGTGAACCCCAAACTAAAAAAACATCTATGTGCAGACCCCATCTTGGGGTCAATAATGTTTGGAAAGTAAGCCCAGGGTTTGAGCCAAGTCCTAGTAGAAGTTCAAAGGGATAGCTAGGGCTAAAATCCTAGTCCATTGAACTTACAGGTTAGAGTTCAAGTACATTTTACAGTGGTTTCCTCGTGTGAAAATAATGAGCACCTGGATGCCTTCAGGTGAGGCCTGCACTCCTGCTTACCAGTCTCCACCCCTCTTCTCACCCCTGGAGTGCACGTTTGCTTCCATGCCTCAGCTGTGAAGGCATTTGAGTTTCCATCCCTGCCCTCGGCCTCCTGGTCTCTTTCAACACCAGAACCCCAATCCTAGTTGGTCCTTAACATAACCCTTTTCACTAAAATGTAGTCTATTTTATCTCTTCTCTTACACTGTCTCCCCCACAATTAGATTAGATTGTGACAGTCACTTCTTAACAGATTTCCCAGCATTAACCCCTCAAGTCTATGCTAATCATCATCCCTTATGGACTTAAGTCTATTCGCTGGTGTGCCAGTGCTTATGAGACGAAGGTCATATTTTTTAGCCTGACACATAAGACCCTCTCATGAGCACTGATATTCATATAAATTTCCAGCTCTGTGCACTTAGCCACATATCTTCCCTCTTCTGTGTCCCCCTCACTAAGCCCTCCCACCCACACCACCTCCTCCCAAGCACTCCAGCCCCAGTAATGCTGTGTGTAGGGAGGATGGGTGTTGGGCGGCACCTGAACGGGCGCTGCTGCTGTCTCACGAGTTAGCGCTTCTGGAGCTTGAGTGTCTGGGGCCATGCGACCTCTCCTGTGTGGTTTCTCCATAGGGTCCTGCTCATTTCTTTAAGTCTCAGAAGAAATGTTAAGTCCTTTCAATGGCCTCCTTTGCTGTTTCTTACTTGGGCATTTACAAGCTTCTCTGAGTTACAGGTACACGCCAGCCTTCATCATTCAAAGCATTTTGGCCACAAATTTTAATTGTGAGGATGCTGATCTAATTGACTGAGGGCAGGAACTGTGTTTGTCTTCATGTATGTTCTAAGTCAGCCCTGCTGCTGACTCCTAGCTATTCTATCTGTCCTTATCACGAACAAAAAGATGTAGGTTCCATGGTGTCTGCGATTCCTACCAGCTTTGAATCTGCGTGCTTATATTGAATTAAAATCAGTCTAACATCTAATGAAGTCTCTAAGACACTCAATAAACATTGACATTAGTGAATTAATTAGTGAATGAAATATTCATTTCTTCTATTTGGCTAATCTCGCCTCGATTCTTATAGGTAAATATTTCATTTGACATTTCTGTGTTTACTTTTATAAATATATGTGCCTAAATATACATATACATATCTACACACATATAATTATTCAGTTGTAATTGAACCATTATAATGTCAAATTTATGTTGTTGGTAGCATGAGCAAGTTAATAATGAAGCTAAAACTATGTGTAACAGGCAACCCGAAAACACCCACACTGCAACAATATGTGTAACAATACAGATTAAAGTCGTACAAGTCAACAAAGACCATTTGGGAAATGAAAAAAGAGAAAAGAGGAAAACGTCGGCTACAATCCAAGTATCTGAAGAACAATAGTAATGGAGCTTAAATTTTTTTCTAGTTTTTTCTCCATTGTAGTTGTGTTTTTTTTTGTATCTTTGCCTTATTTTTTTTTTTTTTGCAATTGAAGATTTTATTGTTGATTTTAGATAATACATAGGCCCCTATCTAACTATTTAATCTGGTTAATTTACTCTTAGAACAGAACAAACCAGAAAAGATAAGGACCTACTGATAAATTACATAACCAGCAAAAGAACTTTCTTTTTTTCCAAGAAGGCTCCCAGACAGAAGGAGAGCCTGCCGGGGCTCAGAACACAAGGTAGCTGCCACGGCCACCAGGTGAAGAACTGACCTCAGACATGGGGAAGAAGTTCTCCAGGCAGAACGTCTGCTGACAGATGGCGTGCGGTCGGCTTCAGAGCCAGGTAGCAGACGAGAATAAGGTGAATTCTGGCAGGCAGGTAGTATAAATGGAAAAAGTGACCATGACTCTTAAGTGAAAATACACGTCAATTTATTCGCAGCACTTTCTTTATGCCAGAGACCGTATTGGGCACTAAAAACTCAATGATGCATGAGACCTAGTCCAGTGGTAAACCTGGGAAGCTGCACAGTAATACCACCACAGGGGTGAGGATGCCAGAGAGCCGTCCTGAAGAAGAGATGCGGGTTGAGATCTGGCTGCCTCTGCAGCTGACCAGGGCTGACTGCAGTTGTCTGGCTTTGGAGGCATGAACAGTTTGAGGCTCAGATGTGGACTCTGGAACTTAAAAATGGAAGACACAAAATCTGAGTAAGGGAACAGTCCTCGAGGAATCAGGTGGACATTTGGTTAAAAGGGTCAGCAGTGTAATTATTAGAACTAGTATTAATATTAGTATTAGTTTTCTTGGGCTACCATGACCAAGTCCCCTAACTGAGTGGCTTAAAGGAACCAAATTTTATTAATCCACAGTGACGGAGGGTAGGAATCCTACACTGAGGTTTCCACAGGATTGGTTCCTTCAGAGGGCTGCGAGGGAGACTGCTCCGTCTCTCCTCCCTTCTGGTGGTTTCACAACAAACTTGGTCTTGGAGATGAACCAGTTTCTGCCTGATCTTCACACATTGTTCTCCCGTGTCTCTGTCTTTTCACCCTGCTTCCCTCTGTGCTCGTCTATCTCTGCGTCCAAATTTCTTCTTTTTCTAAGTACACCAGGCACATCGCATCAAGGATCAGCCTCATGATTTGATCTTAACTTGACTGTCTCTGTAAAAGCCCTATTTCCAAATTAGGTCAGATTCTGACTTTATTTGGGGTTCTGACTTCAATACATGTTTTTAGGAGGACACAATTCAGCCCGTAACAGTATCACATGCACCCAGTCAGAGGATTGTATTTTTTTATAGCCTGAGTTAGAACAGTAACACTGACTGGCTTAGGACTCTTTTAAGTTTCTGGGAAACAACTGCAGGATTGAAATTATAGGCTGACAGAAGATTCAGCTGATGGTGAGGCTCAAAGGTCAAAGAGAACAGGACATTAAAAGGTAGACTATCCTGCAGCCTTTTATATAAACTCATCATCCTGGATTGTATAAGCTTATAGTTTTGTCTTCTCCCAGATGCACTTGACTCCTTAAAGTACAAAATATATTTTCTTTTCCTTTCTGGCAGCTGTGAAAGTTAAACCTAGCAAATGAGAACAGAAGGCTGTACACACAGAAAGCTCAGCCCCACCGCCTCCATGTGGACTGTTCACTTAGGAGGAAGTGATGGCAGTTCTTGCTGTGGTCATGTAGCCTCAGGTGAATGGGAAATTGTCCATACAACTAAACCGAATTGAAGAATAAAACTAATATTTTAGAATTAGAAAATCTATGTTGTGATTCAATGCATATGTATCAGATGAGATTTGTAACTTTTGGTAATTTTCCAAATCTTTAATGGATATTTTAAAGTAATTTTATTATGAAAAAGAAGCATGCACACTGTTGAAGGGAAAATCGTACATAACATGCTTGGAGAATCCAGTCGGCACCCTTGGGCCCCTAAGTACAAGTTTAGAGTCTGCGCTAGATCTGGAACAGAGGACAGACAAGGCTGCTGAGTTTGGAGGGGGAGGACTGGTTTAACAATTGATAACGACATTTATATGTTTTTCCTCCTCTGCTACAG
Source organism: Otolemur garnettii (assembly GCF_000181295.1). Taxonomy (NCBI): domain Eukaryota; kingdom Metazoa; phylum Chordata; class Mammalia; order Primates; family Galagidae; genus Otolemur; species Otolemur garnettii. The sequence continues at coordinate 18,531,725 of NW_003852397.1, read as the reverse complement.
ACACTTATGAGCCTGTGTTTTCTTATCCATGGACAAACAACTTCAGCCTAGGTGACCCCTTCTGTGCCCACAAGCTCTAAAATTGGGTGCTTACGTTAAAGTTAAAATTATGAATTCTTCCTGAAGGGAAAATGGGTAATATAATCTTTGAGAAGTGTTTTTTACTTAAGAATGCTTTTATGTAGAGTTCATCATTGTCTCTTAAAAAGCGTGTAATCATTTGCCTTCCCACAGAATTGAAATTCTACAAATTAGGTACAAAAAGAATGAAACATACACGTGGAGACATACACACTAACCAGGAGTACATCTGGAGTTTTGTTTACCTGAAACAAGATGTGTTTGTTGAGAGTTTAAGATAAATGGACATGTACCATGCTATTTCATAAAGAAAAACGATGAATGAAAACATGAATACAATGAATGCATATGAATTCTCTGAAGCTGTTTGAAATGTTGACCTATTTAAAATTTGTGTATTACTTTGGTGATTCAAAAAGCCCTAGAAATATAAAAATCAGAGAAATTGACTCAGTGGCTCTTTCCTGTAATCCTAGCACTCTGGGAGGCCAAGGCAGGGTAATGGGTTGAGGTCAAGCATTCAAGACCCACTTGAGAAAGAATGAGACCTTTGTCTCTTCCAAAAATTGAAAAAAATTAGCCGAGTATGGTGGCCTATGTCTGTAGACCCAGCTACTCAGGAGACTAAGGCAGGAGGATTGCATGAGTCCAGGAGTTTGTGGTTGCGATGAGCCACAGTGACACTATGACACTCTAGCCCAGGAGACATTGTCTTAGGAAAAAAAAAAGAAAGAAAAAAATTAGTAAAATTCATTACATATACTTCCTATAGTCTTTTTATAATGAAAAGGTATAGTGCTTACTTATCTACCTGATTCTTTTTTGTTTGGATACTCAAGATTAGCCCTATGCAGTTGTATGATGTTAAGTGTGAGTTCTAGTTTCAGTTATATAAAATTCATTTGCTAACCATCAGCTGAAGAATACAGTGGCCTATACAAATCAGTACCTTACAAGTTTGGCACCAAAACTTTAGATTTTCAAAGAAAGAGCAGAGAGATCAAGAAAAGAACTCTGACAACATGGCCCTTATTTTTTTGCTCCTCGGGAGTGTTTTGCCCCATAAAGAACAGGAGGGTCGGGCATACCAGGAGCTCTGAGCTCTGATACACTTCAGAAAAAGACACAATCTGTCTGGTGCTTCCAGGGTCAAAGCAAAAGCACAGAGCACAGCTTGGGAAGTGCTGGAGAAGGGCCATATGGGATGGTGAGAGATGCACTTGATTTGAGTTGAGCTGAATGTTCTGGTCAGGCAAAGGTCAGAGTCTGGGCGAGTGCAGGAACAGAAGGCACAAGCCATTTCTGATGCCAAACATCAGGGCCATTCCAACTGGTGGATTCCATTTGTTTTTAATTATCAGCATGCCAAAGGGACTTTGTTTCTTGTAAATAAGGATGACAAACACATTAAGCTCTAGCAGGTGCAAAATGCTTACTTCATCCTAGGCTAAAACAGTCCTGGCTAAGATACAACTTTCCCAAGCAGGGCTCATGACAAGGAGTTCTCTTTTCTTCTTCCAGAGGAAAACTCCTGGTTATGAGTTCTAAGCAAGGAAAAATTCAACTGCTATAGCAAACCATTTATATTTTAGAATGATTGCCAAAGCAGTCACTGATTGCTGCCTTACTGTGTGGAAAGTCATTTCAAGACTTGGTATTTCAGCAGAGTCTCGCCAAAGTCTGCAATTTTGATCCAAGAAGGCTTGGTGGCTGTCTGCCATTTTGATCGGCTCTCTAGAGCACTTGAGTCCAGCTGCTTCACTAGGCAGTGTTATGGTGCCATTTCTGAGAGGTATAATGAAATTCCAGCATTCAATACTGTGTCTGTAAATCAAAACTTTGACTGGGAGGAACCAGATTCTTCCCCAGGGTAACAGAAACGAGGCATTAATATGCTAATTTGAGTCTGAATTCAGTCCTTTTGCTCTTTTGATTTTGAATTAATTCTCCCATTTATGCCTATGCACACGTCAATCTGAAAATCCTTTAGTGGAATGGACAACCAGCTGTCTGAGGTGGGTGAGCCCCATTCTTTACAGAGGCAGAGACCAAGATTAGGTGTTCCCTGGGGGATCTTTCCAATCAGAGCTCTGAAAGCCCAGCTTATCTCGCACCAACTTGGTTCCCCCTAGAGAAACTTTAAGAAGCTTTGTTTTTGCCAAGATTTTCTTTTGGTTTTTAGCTTAATTAATAGGGATCCAAAGGAATCAAAATAAGTCATTTGCAGTCAGTGTGAATGCTGACTTCTGTGAGATCTTGTATACCGAACTTAGTAGCTCAGGATCCCCTAAAACAGAAAGACAAAATAATACCTAGATGTGCTCAGGTGGCTTTTTCTCTCTTGTTTCCCACTGTTTTAATCTTTTAAGAATTTTTAATAACTTATAAAATGTTTCAAATAATCGGAAGCAGGTAGTGCCTATTATATCTGTACCACATCATTCATAAACCAAATTTAACTAGAAGATGGAACTAGCTTTTAGAGCATTTTAGAATTCCACTCATTCAAAAGTATTATGAAGAGTCGGTCTACTGTGTGACAGACGCCATATGATGAGCAAGAGATACAAAAATAAAATCCTATGACACAGCTTCTAAAGATGCCATCTACTGGGTAGACAGACATGTGAACATTGGCAGTGTCATCATTTAATTGTTAAAATAATGTACACAGTGCAATTGGAATAAGTAGAGATTAATTAAAAAAAAAACTTTACAGAGGAGGAGGAGGAGGCATTTAAAGCACAGGGAAAGAACACACGTAACAGGGATGAGAAAATAAGAAACGTGGGTGTGGTGATTCTGGGTAAAAGGCACGAACAGGCAGAGATTCAAAGGCATTGCAAGGGCAGAGAGTGCACTTGTGTAGCTAAAAGTATTTTGTTAAAATGGAAATGTACAGTTCAAGGGGAAATTCCTGGTAGATGAGATTAGATTGGCAAGCAAATATCAGATCACTAGAGCAATTGAATAGTTTTTACATTTGGTATGATACCTGCCACATGACAGATACTAGGCCAAGCAATGAGGAGGATGCTAGCATTTAAAATGGGCAGGTGATATCAGATTTTCATGTTGGAAAGGTTACTGCAAGGGAGAAAAATTTAAAATTCAAAAGATTTGTCCGAGCAGTACTGTATTAATAGGTATAGTAAGACATCCAAGATGGACATCCTGGTCCAACTTTCTGAACTAATTTCTTTCCCCTTTGTGCTTCCTACTTTGACTAAGTTAATTTCTTTTAATTTTCATTCATAAATGTCACTTCAACCAAGGGACCTTTCTCAAGCATACAGACGTCACTAAGTCCTATTTTATATATGGACATGTCATCCCACGTATTTTCTTCATAGCAATTATAACAACAGCAGGTCAGTATTTTTGTACTTATTTGTTTAGCATCATCACTCATTAGCTGGGTGACCTCATGATGACAGAAATGGCATCTGTTTTGCCTAGCGCAGTCTTTACCACATAGCAAGTGTTTTCTTGAGATTCGTGCATAAATAAATAATAGGGAAGTGTAGTATTGGATAAAACAAGATGAGAAGAGGAATATTACAAAAGTATTATTGAAAGAGATTGGCGAGTGGATGGAAGTGAAAAATAAACGGGAGAGATGAATCGAATGCATTCTGTTTCTTGCTTGGGTAATGAGTAAGAAGCATGACGAAGGTGTAGGATAAGAGTCTAACTTGAATTTGAGACCCGTTGTAATAGCTAATTGGATCATGGCTCATATTAAATTCCATTTTATTTCCTTTGAAAAGATTTGCTATATAATTCTATTCCAGTAGATTTTTCTCATTCCAGTACATTTTCAAATACCTTGGTGTGGAATGTTTCTGTAGAAGATGAACGCATACAATTTAGATTGTATGGTTCTGCTTCTGGTTGAGCAGATTACGTCTTGGTATTTTCGTCCTCGTATTTCTTGGAATTCATCCAGTGTCAAAGTTAGGATCTTTTGGTATATGATTATTTAATAAAAAGTTATAATTCATTACATTAAAGGTTTAAAAAAGCAGAGTGTTATTCTTATCTTTGCAATTGGACCTGGACTGAGGTTCTAGATTGTAATTGGATATGAAATAAAAATAGAAATAAAAATTAAATCTATAAATATCCTGAAGTTTAAACCTCTAACTATGTAAAATCTCATGTTAGTTAAGGGAAGATTTCTAAAAGTAGCAGAAAAGTTTTTCACAACAAAATTGCCAGGCATTTAGCTCGTTGATTATTCCTTTATTGAAATTAAAAGTATTATCTTTTTGTTCTAGTTACACACAGAGAAAAAGAAAAAGACAGAGAGAAAGTAAAAGAAAAAGAAAAACCTGAGAAGAAAGGTAGGTAAAATCCTTTTGGTTATTTTAACACACTGAGCTCCTTCTCATTTTTTATATTCAGATTTTGACCATTTAGTTCTTTCTGAAAATTATAATTACCTACTTAGAATAGAATCTGAAAAGAGCAATTAGTGGATTGAGGAGCCTAAAATACATAAGACTCCTGGCCTCTCTAACCACTTGACTTTCCAGAAATGTTGTGTCATTTTTTTTCCTCTCGCAGTTTTGAGCCTGACTTAGGTAGTGGTGAGGATATTATTTCATAAAATGCTTACCAATTTGATAGGTAAGAAAGCATCTATCATTTTAACATGTATATTTTAATTACCTACTAGACTGTTTTTTTTTTGTTTTGTTTGGCAGTTTTGGGCTGGGGCCAGGGCCAGGTTTGAACCCCCCACCTCTAATATATGGGGCCAGCGTCCTACGCCTTTGAGCCACAGGTGCCGCCCTAGACTGTTTTTTACTTTCACTTATTTATGGGGAATAAATCATACGATTTTATTAATCAACCCATAAAGATAACTTCCTCTGACCCCGCTCCCACCTTCTCACCCCAGCGTGCTCCTAGTAAACGCCTCCTCGGAGTCTCCCTGGTGGCCTTCCAGAGCTGCAATCTCTCTTTAGTAGACAGCGCATGTCATTGTTCCTCCTTATGTTTTACCCCAAATCTATTATGTCGTATATTTTGACTTTTACAGCTTTATATCCTAGAAATCTTTTCATTATCAGCAAATAGATATTTTTCTCATACTCTTTAAAAAGCTGCAGGATGGGAATTTTTCCTTCCGCTGTAGTTTTGAGCTGCTTTTCATTTCTAAGTGAGAAGATGTAAAAGTGAACTTTAGTGATGTCCGTGCCTTTTGGGTTCAAACGCGTTGCCCATTTTCCCTAATGGCACGCTTATGAGTCATTGGGTACGTGTACCCCTGGGTCAAACCCTTGTTTCAGACATTCTTCTCAGTTTGTTTTGCACTGAATGTTTGCTTTCTATCTATGCAAACATACGTGCGAGTCCATGTATGGAGAGATGCACGTGTGTTTATGTTTAGAAATTTTTTTTTATTGTTGGGGATTCATTGAGGGTACAAAGAACCAGGTTACACTGATTGCATTTGTTAGGTAAAGTCCCTCTTATAATTGCATCCCACCCCCCAAAAGATGTGTAAAGACGTATGTTTAGATTTTTGAATGCTTATGTAGCTAGATATGGTAATACTTTCTTATTGTGTTTTTGCTTTTGGATTTTCATTCAATAATTAAGTCAATAACCATTAATAGTTTCTCTAGTTTTTAAAAAAATATTTCGTATTTTACATTTATCTTTAATTGATCAAAAGGCCATTTCAATATATGACATGAGGAAATGTTCCAATTTAATTTTGGGGGGTGAGAGTGGATCATGTCTAAGATACATGGGCTGGATTTCAGCTGATTTATGCATCCCTGGCTCACATAGTCTGCTGAGTTTTCTTGTTTTATTTAACATTCTACTTAGGTAGCACATATTATGACATTTAGGAATCAGATCAGTGGAAACACGCTTCAGTGCAATTTACTGTATATTCACATTGACAGATTTGAATTAAATAGTTGTTATTTTATTCACATTTACTTAGTGACTATTTCCATGCATTTCCATATAGCCTTCCTCTTTCTCTGTTCTGGAAACAGAGGTGACCACTTTCTGTCTGCTATTACGTTATGCAGAATTATTAGCATCAGGTTCTGCGCACTCTGATTAAATGAAATACTCTGAAATTCCTTAGGATTTTGTTCAACCTTCGCAGTAGCTAAATGTTTTTTGTTTAAAAATATTATTGAGGGGTGGCACCTGTGGCTCGGTGGGCAGGGCCCCAGCCCCATATACTGAGGGTGGCAGGTTCAAACCCAGCCCTGGCCAAACTGCAACAAAAAAAATAGCTGAGCATTGTGGCAGGAACCTGTAGTCTCAGCTACTTGGGAGGCTGAGGCAAGAGAATCTCCTAAGTCAGGAGTTGGAAGTTGCTGTGAGCTGTGATGCCAGAGCACTCTACTGAGGGCGATAAAGTAAGACTCTGTTTCTAAAATTAAAAAAAAAAATTGAGGATGCTCTGTCCTTAAATTATAAATGTTGCAGAAAATGTAGCCAAATTGAAAAGCAGAAATAAAATGCTGCATCATAAGTGCTCTTTTATTTATTGCATGCCAATTAAAGGCTGTTAGTTTTTTAAGAGCTAGGTTGTTATGATGCAGTCAGATGACCTTGTATGAATTATGCCCTGCTTAGTCTGGCATAGTACTCCTTCTGCTAACATTGTCTAAGTTATTGCCTGTAACCCCAAGTGCTCATGGGGGTGGCTGTGAGCAGGCTTGAGTGGTGGCGAGGCTGAACCCCCAGAGGAGGAGACACCTGCTCTCAGCAGCGCTGCCTCTGTCAGGGTCACTTATCTTCCACTCAACATGATGCTTTAAGCTTTTTAAGAGGCTTACATCATCTTTACAAGATTCTGGGGAAACTATTCATAGACTGTATCTAAAGATAATAGTTTTTAAAAATACATGTTTCAGGCACATGTTTTTCTTTCTGTGATATGAGTAAGGCTGACGTGCATTGCTGTTCTTGTAATATCATTGGAGAAGTGGAAAGATTTAGGACTCTGATTTTTTACTCCAGTAATTTGGTACCTTCCTGAAACCATTTGTTTCATTAAAACTTATATTTTATCACTTCATTTTTAAAAATTTTCTTAATTACCAACATAATAATGTCCAACCAGTATTAGGTAAATGTTGAAAAATCTGTAGTGATTTGGGAAACTACCAATACACACGGTTCAATATATTTGAAATTTAAAAATAAATGCTACACATGCTGTTTTACTTCTTTGATCTCCTCTACTTAAAACTACTGGGAGACACAAGACTTTACCAGTGTATATAAGAAGAAGAGAAATTAAAGTCATATTGATGTATTAATTTATTAGATAAATAATGAGACAGCACAATCTTTTGGGTATCATGTGGAATACCGCTCAATTAACAAGCTGTATTCAATTAGTAATCTTTTTAAAAATTAATTTATTTAGTATTATTAGTTCTCAACTAAAGGTTTCTTTAGGGAATCTTTGGAAATTTGTTGATTGTCTAAATGACATTGGAGTGGAAGGCGTTTGTTAAATAGGAACTGGAGAGGTTGGGAAGCATTTTTTCCAATACATAAGACAGTCCCTATAGCCAGGAATTATTCTTTTCCAAATGGCGATTGGGTCATTGTTTTTTTTTTTTTTTTTTTTTTT